>NW_008752229.1:9910-39797 GCF_000715545.1 Opisthorchis viverrini | reverse complement strand
GTTCTGCAGGAATGTGCGTCCCAAGAACTTTAGTTCCTCTTCTAAGCATTCGGGTGAGCATATCTTCATTGCTCTCTCGGTCAGGCATCTAATTAGGTTGCGTTTTTGTTGCAACGGAACGAAGCTATCAAAGTGAGTATACTGACCTTTCCACGTTTGCTTTCTGTGGACCTTGCGTTCTATGGTCCCGTCGGTCTTCTTTTTAACATTGACATCGAGGAAGCTTAACTGGCCGTTTTGTTCTGATTCGATAGTATCCTTGGGATCACGTATCATGCAATGAAGGATACAGCGTCCCTGTTTACCGGTTTACCGGGATTTATACGAGAATTATAAGCATTCCTGAGACAGCCGCCTGAATCTTCCATAGATTGGACCAGCATCGAACCCTCCAGTGTGTATTCAGATGTGCCTCATGGATGTTTAGCTAGCTATCTTTCCCAGTGTCGCCAAGATGCGAAGTTTGGTGCACACCGCCTGCAATGATGTCGTTAAATAACAGGAAGACGATCAATGCATTATTGTGATGATCCCTTCTTTTCCAAATTGCGGTGGTAACCAGGAATTGGGTTCATTGCTTGCGAAACCCAGGAACGTTACCCATGAATTACCCTTCTTGGATAAAGGCAGTTGAACAGTCCACAGCATGACGATACTGTGAGAACCTACTTTGTAAATTATCCTAAAATGAATGTTAGCTCCGCGAATAAAGAATGTTTTGGCATGTGGTCAACTGTGGGTACGTACGTCGTTCAACAGGTAAAATTTGTTTCACTGTTTTCGATACCTGCTGGACACAATAATAGGTCCTTCTTATCCGGACTGGGGATAATGAGTTGTCTGAACTGAGCTGCGTTTCGCACTAGATTTCGCTTGTTGATCCACACATACAGACTCACAGCCTCGCACTGATACCTCACCAATACATCATGTACCAGGCCAATTTGTCCACTTTTCTTTCTTCACAAGGTTGTGCAAAGAGCTATACAAGACCAAGCTACTTAAAGGCGCACTTTCGAAAACATACAGGTAAGTCATATAGATAGCATGTTGAAAACAATGGTTTTCATCGGTTTTCACTATACTGTGTGCCTAATGCACACCTAAGTGAATGAGACTTGTGTTAACGGTTGTCGTTCGATCGTCACAAAAAGTCCCCAAAGCGTCGTGGAATTTTACACAGTGAACCCACATGAGACATTCTTCCAAAGCCCACTGTTCCATTGAACAGAGTTAGAGATTGTGCGTCACAGAAGTGCATGCTTGGAAAGACATAGCAATGACTAAGATGGATATATCGATGGCTGCCGGGTTTGGTCTAGATCTCAATAATTTTTTTTGACATCACCCAAAGGTAAAGACGTCGAAGCCGTGAAACAGCGTCCCGTCATGCGGTGTGGAAAACTCGTTTACTAGGTCTGTTTGGGGACACTAAGTTACACATGTCAGTCTTCAAGATAGTTTTAGATCCCTAGATATGGTTTCCACTTTTCGTTCAGAAAGCTGTCGTAGAAAGAATCAAGAAGCTTACGTCACTCTGACTTGATAATACCTACCTAAAATAGGGTATCATGTTAACATCCAACGATAAGCATTACTTAGAAAGGGTCTAGTGAGACGGAATCGAAGAGGCGTCAAAATCGCCGAATTTATCGACCATTGTGGACAGTAAGAGCTGCACTACCCTAGCAGAAATTCAGAATGAAGAAAACTCATTTCCTCTGTGCACCAGCGGACACACGTGCTCTGTCCAAAGTCAGTCTGGCTAATTTCCAGCTGAGTCTGTTATTATGGTATGTGGAAGACAATACTGGTTTATAAACGGTTACTACCGTATTCAATGCCTTAGTCTAATAAGATCGGGGATTATGGGATCATTGGTATCTTGTCGTACAGTGAGATCTTTTCGAAGAAAGGACGACCTGTCACAGTAGACAAGTATTCGCCGTGAGTGGACATTGTTCACATCGGCGTAACACGTTTATAAGTGCCTGTATACCAGAAGTTGATAAGATAAAGTAAGTAGCAACTAACGGATCTTTTCCGGGAAGAGGAGTTTCCCCAATGTATTTGGCAGAACAATTCAGTCTAATTATGTCCTTCACAAGTGTCCTCTTCTCGGATTTTAGGTGAACAACCGTACATCTGCACCTTTCCCTTCAGCTTTAAAGTGGGGGAGGGGAAAGCAACGAATTGATGAAATCCTGGGCATAATTTGCGGGCAGCGTTTTGGTAGGTCGGATGAGCTTACACGGCATCGGAGGAAGCATAATATGGACCCACCGTTTCGGTGCTCAGTTTGCCCGAAATCCTTTTATCGAACGGACCATCGTCTTGCCCACCAACGACGTCATCAGAAGCGATTACAAAGAAAAGCAACAAATGACTCGTCTGTTGAGTTGATGTCGAATTCATCTTCAGAAGTTCCACCTCTTCAAATGAATATGAATAACATGTCACTTTTGCACGAGTTTGGAGGGACCAAGGTGTTGAACACTCTATCGGGAGAAGTACATTCTGATTCACTCAGCCCCAATTGTGCCCAAACTCACACAACTTAAGCGAACTGGTAATGTACACATCAGATTCTACTGTTAATCATTCGTTTGAGACCGTTCTATTGGAAGAGCTATATGGTCATATTTCTTGAGCATCTCTTCAAATCTTGTTCCAGTGTGCCTTTTACATACACCGTTTTACAAATATTCTCATTACGTCCTACCGCACACTTTGGATTTCGGCAGCTGCGCGATATCACCGTTGGATCGAATAAAAAAGTTAGGCTAATGCATCATCAGTGGTTTTGGGATTATGCCTTTTGCAGGAGTGCGTTGGCCCCACAAGTAGGCGGTCACGTTCGGAAAACGCTTGTTTGTCTCACGCTATGGAGTAGCTTTCCACTAGACAACCTGGCGTGGGGTCTATCCGCATTCTTGGCGTTAGTAGTCCCGCTGACATCCGGACATCGCCATCATTAGATTGATGATGGATTTCCGTTCATCCGGCTTCTTTGACTTTCACTGTTTTTAGCCATCCAAGTACATTAGCTTAGACCAAGTTCATTCGTTTGCTTTGAATCGCTTGTGCCAACTAAGGGCGAATTTACCAACATGACGAAGCTGTATCTGTTTAGCGACTGAAATGGTTATACTTTCAGATTTCTGTCCTAGGAAAACTTGGAACTGGAAATAGTTTTTTGGCGCTTTCGTTTAGAAGCAGGTGAAATCTTCATGTATTGAGACTCCTAAACGATACCAGATCATCCTCTTATTATTATATGTTACCGGTATCTGATTTAAGTGCGTCGTTTTTCCCAACAGGACTTCAGCTTCCATGTGCCCGAGACCAACCGCCTAAGGGCACTAACTGCCAAGAGTATACCACTTGATGTTCCTGCGTGGGCGGCGACGGGGCAAGACACTCGAATCACGTGCCTGTGGGTGTTGATTCGTTCATGTGACCCTGAAAATTGGCTCAAAAGTACATATGGATTGCGAGTGCGTGGACGGTTGAGCCATGGTAACCGCAGCCCAGTTGAGCTAAAGTTCGCCTAAGCGTAGGTACTTAGCTAGGTAGGTAGAACTGGCGAAAGTTCGGATATTAGCGTACGTGAGGACGTTAGGCTGTAGCAAGCTTGGCGAAGCGACTGATAGCAGTTGGGTTGAGCTGAAGATAACTCATCACAAGATGTTCCGCGTGCCTGTTGGTCTGAGGAGTACTACTGATGTTCTTTATGTCAGGAGCATTCACGTACACAGTGTCCACGCTACATCACTCTAGTGACCACGAATTCATACCAACTGCTTTTGATGATCCGTGATGAGCTTTACGCAATGATACCCACATTTTTATGTCGGTGACCAGAGCGGATTCCTTCTCGCTTAGTTGGGTACGTAATTTTCTCACAATTTAAGTGGGGGGAAATAACTCTCCTACCAGAAAGAAGTATAGGGTTACGAAATCTCACCCGACCCGCTTGTGGTAGTGATCGAGTCCTTAATTCATATTCATCGTACAACCTCAAACAGAGCGAAAACCTAGCATTTATCCGGTGATGGCTGAATTCTCACTTATACCGGATTCGATGTTGTGATGGTCAGTATGTGGAATGGAGAGCATGCGTGCTGTGGGATAGACCTAGAAGAAAGAGCGGAATTAAGAACCAGGTTTATCTTTGTATTCGTTAGGAAATGTCCCTTTCGTGGACTGTAGCACACATCAATGCTTGATTTCAGTCACCGTATCTGGAGTTTACCCGGGCTTTTCTTAATATGCCTTCTGTAGGCAAGTTTGTCACCTTTTCCTCATGATTGAGTCTTGATTGGTAAGGTCCTCGAAATGGATGTTTGTTCCATTTTGGTCAGTCGTCATTCTTACTAGCAGAAGAGTGTGATGGTCGAATTCGGGTAACTTCAAAACCTGATGAATTTGTGAAGACCGATATTACAGTTGTACGGCGAATTTGCTGTAACTGATAGCAGGGGTGTGGTGGCTACTATTTAAGGATACCATAAACAACCGAAATTACACTACGTTAGAAAGAGTGAACATACCGGGAGTATGTACACTGAGGGGTATGTCCAGTGTATTCCTATGCGTCTAGTTTTCCCATACTTGTCGTCAGTTTAGGATGACAGTTTTAAGGTAAAAGCCTTTCACGGTAAAAAAAAAGTACTTGGGAATTTCCATGTAAAGCCGACGAAGGCCGATTGGGTTATTCCTAGCAAGTTATGAATTTCTTCCCTACTCAACCGCAAAACTTGATGTTCTGTATGGGTATGTGTGCATGGAAGAAAGTAGGAAGAATGAACTGAATTGATCAAATGACCGCATCAAAAGAACGCTGTCATGAAGAGGTAGATGTCTAAATTTGCACACCTTTAGACAATCATGAAGGAACACTAGACTGCTGATGGTGTTTTCCCATTGCATCGGATGTGCCCAGTTTTCGTAAACGTTAAGAATGATGCTCCGTCGTACATCGGAGTTAACTAGTTACCCCAATAATGAGGCTGGCTCCTGAACAAAGTACGCTGATGGGGAATGGCCAGGAGGCTTATGGTGAAGAATGTTCACCTTAGGGAGGGTTTGTTGGCATTCACCACAAGTACCATTATCCCCTTGAACGGAACTGGTTTTGGGGGAATTTCTGAAACAGGGAAACGAATTCCTCCGATCCTGTCCTTGACACTGACTCCTGGTAAAAACCCTGAAAACGGCGTCCGACCAAATACCAACTCATGGAGATAGTGATCACTATGGCATTTTGTGGTTACTCAAAATGTTCAAGTAGGGCTGACCGAATAGGAAATTCCGAGTCTGCGGTGATTTTCACATGGCAGCGAACACTGACTCACAAAAACATTCATATCTGGCATGGTTTTACCTGACTGACTCAATCCAATGTCGATCGATAGTGAGTCGCACTTAGGGCTTGGCAAGCTTATGGGCAACATTACCTACTCCTAGAAAACCCCTATAAATTCACAAAGCTTCAGCTGGACGTCATCCGATTCTCGGCACCGACTGGACTACTGTAGCTCCAACCTAGTTCTATATTGTCAATCTTTGTTCATTCGCTCAAGTCGTGTGTAATAGTCGACCGCTCGACATTGCTCGAACGAACCGGGTCAACATTCACGCTTGTTCCGTAGTACCAGTGCATCAGAGATGCTTGGATGAAATCACGGTTCGGGCATAGTTAAAAACTTATACCAGTTCATCCTGTAGGTCTCACTTCGTGAAGGATTCCCTTGACCTGATTCCAGTGGTTGACCGAACATAGCCTGTAAGTGACCCGTCTTACATGGGTCGAGCGCACGAAGACTACGGTTAACTGAATTTGGGTGCGCTGGTTCCTGATTTAGACTTGAGGACAGTTTTGTACCATGGCGGATTCTCAGTTCAATACAAAAAAACTTGAGGTGCGACTCACCCGCGACCATTACATAGATAAATCAATTCTAACTTGGACGCCCTCAACAACTTCCTGTGCGCGAGTGAACGCATTTGATGTTTAGATTTCAAAATAGTGGGTATCCAAAGACACAAAGTTATAGGTCTGTGAAAGTTGTCCTCTTGCCAGGTCTGAATGTTGCTCACAGTCTTCAGGATAGAATTTATGATTTGAATGATTGAGGTGCGAGATAATGGGAAGTACCCCTGGAAGAGGCTTAATGGAATTTGATTTTTTTCTTCAGTAGGAATGAACAAGTGAGGAGTGCTCAGTAACCAAGGTGCAGTCGGAATCGATGGTAAGCAAGCTGTATGACTAAGTTGCCAGTCAGTTTTACAGAAGAATTTGCCATAAGTTGTTCAACTGACCAGACCAGAACAGCTTTCCGGTCTGCCCTGTTTTGAGTTGGAATCCCAACAGCTGGTCGGAATGCATTTTGCAGAGGAGTCTGGATACGGTAAGGGAATCAAGTGGAAATGGCTAAAGAGCCCGCTAGATGGATGGGCAACCGCCCGTCTCCGCGCTTTATTCTGAATATGGAAGATTTTTTTATGGATCGACGGATCGTCCAATCCTGTGCACATCGTCTAGGGCCACGCACCAGAATCTGCGGTTCGACCATAGATAACCTAATACGATGGGACGGTTTAGCGGGTCTGGTCCTACGTTCTACCCACCGAATTCAAGCATGAAGACTACCTTGGCTGAGACACCTGATGTGAGAAATACGGGCTTGTTCAGGCCTACCTTCCGTTAGCGTTTCAAGCTACGCTGTAGAGTTCCCGCAGCCCAATTACCGACAAGACGGAAAAGGCTTGTGTTAGCCGATAGGCCGGTCATGGAATTGGCATGGTTACTGGAGGAGCAAAGTTGTGCCCAACACTGCAGTGCCCTATTCCATTCAATTGTTTTTAGCGTGGCTCTGCGTCAAGGCCACAAGGCTGGCGGAGACAGTCAGGTGCCAGCGTTTATCGTTGCTGTGACGATCCGGTACACCAACGCCACGATTCCACAATGGAACTGCGGCAACCTGCGCTCGATTGCCTGTCCCCACGATGATGAATGTATGGAAAAGCGGTTTTACGTGGGGGGAGTGAGTATCCCAATAGGCAGTCGGTTTGCAACATTCATTTTAGAAATTCTGAATGCCGTTACTTATATTGAATCTCTGGGGTTGAAACAGATGTTTCTTTGTGCGCGCATTGCAAGCAACTGTGACGCCTGCTTTGTTGTTCATCATCATTAAGCCACTGTGCGTACATCCACTCACCATTTGGATAGCACTTGCACCAAAGTTTTGGCTCGAATCCAGACAGTTCACAACAGACCATAATTCACCACTGATTGCCTCGATACAATAGAACTGCTGTCAAAAAGACTTCATATCTATTTACTGTGTAGTAGAAAAATTCAAATACAAAAACGCAAAAAAATAAATACTCTATCTACTCTGAAATGTCCTTCTGGAAGAGACAGGCTTTTACCATAGTGTGACGGCTTGAATGTCACCTTGTTCCATTGAGCTATACGGGCTAAGGATGTCAATAAGACGCTCCCAGGGTTTCACGCCAGGTGAGAGGTCTGATCAGATTGGGAGTGGGAAGTGTGGCGACTTGTTTTTAAGGCAATATAATGTACCAAATTTCACTCCTGGTCAGGGTTTCGAGTCAAAATCTTTGGTCCTAATCCTCCTCCTGTCTATGCCTGGATAGTCTGGGCTAAGTCTGAGCTCTGGCAGTATTCCAGGCTGAGTACAGCCTTGTTCTCTGCAACTGAAAACACGGTCATGGCGCAAAGGTCTTCGCGGAGTGTTATCTGCCTGATCGCATTTGCATACAACAGGACGCGTAAGCGAAAACGGACTGCTACTGACGCCTTCCTCTTTCCTCTTCATCTCCTCTTCTCTCCATCCCACTGGTAACCCTCACCTTGTAGGCCCATCCCTTGAGACTGACGACCTCCTTCGTCTTACACTGGTCTTGGTCCCAACCTCTGCGGACCATCTCGAAATCGACCTTCAAGCTTCGATGCTCGGTGTATTTGGTGGCTTTCGCTACCTGCACTGTGGAGCAAGCGGGACGACAAGCTGCTGTTGTTCTCACACTGGACTCGATGCTAGTTAGCGGAAAGAACAATTCAAAATGCAAGCAGTGTTTGAGCTAACTGCCTTATCAGTGTCTACTCGACTCCGGAGGCCACTGCAGCTGGATGCACAGTGGCTGGCATCTGGCTAAGTTACCCGGCGGAAAGATCCTTGCTTGACTGGATACTCAATGATAGTCACCTTTTAACGACAGCGAAACACAGCTGTTGTGCTGTCGGCATTCTAGGATGTTTGTACTGTGTCCACGTCTACGGTCTGCGTCTGCACTAGTCAACTAAGTTTGTTCAACTTGACCGCAACGCAATTCGGTACATAACTTGAAGATCCCATGTAACAGAGAGCAACTATGTTCTTTTTCGAATAGAGAATTTTAAGCCCTTCCGAAGTGTTATGAGAATCGTTCCATTACTCCAAAAGATTGGTAAAAATAACAAGGACCCGAAGTTTTCGACAAAAAAATTCGACGAGTCATTGGCTTAGTTTCTGTCATATCTGTCTGCTGTGCCGCTCAGTGCTTAAAAATGGACACGCCGACAAGGGACACAACAGCCCTTGTGCGAACAAGTGAGTGGGTGCAAAACGTACACCCGTTTCACGCTACATATTGAGGGGGCGTTTGGCTGACCTTGATCCAACCGTATCTCGCGTTGCCTGGCTTTGATTCAGGGCAGTCTGGTCGGCGTCCGGTTGAATTGAGGGTCTCGGTAGATTCCGGGCATTCTGTGGTTGCTTTCAGGAATCTGACCTTCCTGATAGTTTCGCAAATGTTTTAGATATCCGTTATGGTGGCAAACACAGAACAGACCAGAATGGGAAGAATTCAAGCTTTTCTGAATGAGGCGCTACAGCTTATATCCAGGTTTCTGTCGAAGCGAAAACGCAGTTGGTGGAACTGTGATCAATCAGCTGTAGGCAGTCTCGTTCGATTCCGTGACGGAGACCTCAACTCCCGGGGAGTTTTTGGCTGTCTCAACGGCCTTGGTGGTTGTACTTTTCGCTAGGCTGACGCCCGCCTACATACGCCGAAAATAGTTATGGTAAAGCATTCAAAGGTAGTGCTATCGTCGCAATTCGACCGAATCAGAAGTTGTTTACTATACCTGCGGTCAGTGGCGTAAGATCGTGTACTGAATGCTGGAATCCGATTCGCGTAACATTTGAAAAAAAAAACGGAGCTTGACAAAGCTGTCTAAGGCGAAATAAAATACTAGAAACATGGATGTGTTGTAGATACTGGTTTTGTAGTCATTACTGTCACATCTGCTTCAAAGCTACAGTTCACTGTTCATGAACTTCAAAGAGTAGCCTTTTGTTTGCGGGTGAAATTTTGCGTACATTTCACTAGGATTGTATGTTTCGATTTGTCTGGTATCTTGAATTGATTTTAAATAACTCTCTATGTAGCTTTGCTACTTGGGGAATCAAACCATATATGACGATGTGTACAATGTATGGAGACAAGTGGCTGCAGCAAGTCCGCACGCAGACGCCATCCACATCATGAGCCGTGTGTGGATTTCACGATGAGGGTCATCGATTATTCTGTATTTGAATGCTAACCGTGTTATGGGGAACCAGCTAACTTCCAGAAACGGAAACTCGTCGGCATTTTATTCAGTAGTTTTGTATTGGTAAAAGTAAACCCGGACTTGGTAATAATTCCTCGTAGAAATTCGGGCATAAGCTGATCCTAAATTACACTGACCTAAACACTTTGAAATTTTCGGATTGAAATTCCCTGTCGAATAATGTGCACACTGTGTTCTTGCTGGGCTAGCAGTATGTTACCAGAAAACGGTTGGAATTTACTGCAGTTACTTGTATAAGGGAGGCAGTTTATTTCCAATGTTCTAAATATCATATTCTTTATAATTTATTGACTGGGGACAGCTCTCCTGTGATTGTGAGGGCCCCATGGCAGCTTGGTGAAATAAGTTTGCATGCCAGACAAGGTGAATCTTGCATAGGCCAGTCTCGGTTGAATGCATGAAAGAATACGACCATTTGATGATGGACGGAACTCCGTCCACAGTACCACGAATCTCGCCCTTTTGTTTTAACCTACCTAGCGCTCGATCACTTGGATTAACATATTCACTCTCATTTACTTCACTTAAACAAGAAATTGACATCTCAGCGATGAAACATGGTGAAAGAAAGATGATTTTGGACATTGAGGTCGGTGACGTCAAAAATCTACAATCATGTCACTATCGTATCACGCTGACGTGCCAGTCAGCCATCCATATCCGTATTTATTGAGCTCGGTATTATGACGCCCAGACTGTGGAACCACTTCTTTCTGGTGAGAATTGAACTCTTGACGTTGCTGGATTTTAGTCGTGTTTCTTCTAATTTTCAGTTTCATACAACCCCAACTTGTATGCTATGAGATTTAGCACTTACATTGGCTTCGGCAGTTGTATGCACCGATTGTGGACGTTCGTGAAAAAAGACCACCAGATACCAGAGACTAGTAATTCTTTTATTTCAGGTGGGCTGGCATTAGGGGCTCTCTGAAAAAAAACAATGGGGATTTGACATGGTAGCACATTATAGAAGCACACGGACTCAATTTTTTCAAAACCAGCTTCGTTGTCCCCTTCGCCCTCAGGTAAGCTATCATCAGAATTCTTCCTGGATAATGTCTGGATCGGGGAAATGGATGATGGTCGTATGTACTGAACTGTTAATGATGGTCGTCCTGCGTACGCTACAATGAACCAGGATCATGATTCAGTTGGCGCGATATTCGAGTTATCGCAGTATATTTTCAGCAACCTTGTGAGTAGTTTCCTTCGTGAAAATATACTGCGATATCTGGAATATCGTGCGAACTGAATCATGAGGCGGCCTGTGTGCAGCACATTCAGCTGGAGGACATCATAAACGAGCTTTTATTATTATTATTAAAAAAGCTCACACAGTGTGAACGAAGAGGCAAACACATAGGCCTATTGCTCACAGTCGTTCAAGGAAGACCACAGGACAAGGAGATGGCTGGATGCATTTAGAACTAATAAATGGAAGCTACCATTATTATTCATTGGATCTTCATAACTCCAAGTGGAGGGAGTGGCAGTGCTCAGACGGGAGAGGTGAGAGGTTGAGAGGTGAGCTCTAAACTGAGTGACAGGGGGAACGAGACAGACGAAGCACAAACGAGAGAGGTAGATCAAGCACTTTTTGTGATTGAGCCATTGGTTATCTGGCTTTCTGTCAGCACAGCTTTTCGCCCCACCAGTTCAAATGAGGGCTGTCGTGAAAAATCCAGGTAATTTATTCATACACCAGGCACTTGTCAGTAGTGAGGTAATGAAGTATCAGTGAACTTCATCGGAACCGAGAGAACAGGCAAATCCAACTCAGTTGCGTTACCGAGTTGGAGAGGCGCGAAGATATTGTGCGGTAGCTAACAAGAGAGTCCTATTCAGACTGCCTGCGCTTAGCCTGAGTGACAGGTACACACACCCACAGTTTTCCCATCTGTACCGAGGTGATCAAGTCACTTCTGTCGTGTTTAGGTACGATGCTGAAGTGACCAACACATGTCTGACGTGTTGACTGTTGGCCTGACTCGAGAGTGAGTACTCAAAGCTAGCAAGAAAAACTATCCCGGTAAGTATCCGGAAATGAGTAATGCCATGTGATCTCAGTGTCAGACACTACGTGAGAGTAAAAAGTGCATTAATACGGCCTTGGAGGTGTCGCCTTAAACGTCCAGTAAAAAACACCTCTGATTAGACTGAAGATAGTTCGCTTCGTATGTCTGCTGGATGTTGGAAAGCTGAAAGTATAAGAATAGTCTGCAGTCTTGAAGGTTGTTAACTATTGAAGGCTTCTGAAAATCTCGAATTCTAGCAATGTGACCAAGTTTTGATCACTCTTGGTGCTTTGAACATTTTGTACTGTAATTTCTCCACCTTATATGCTCTCCAATTATCCGGCGACCAGGCTGTACAAGTCATCCGAAAAGGGCTACGTCAGTAGCCTTCATAAACGAACCCCAAACCGGAGGAAATTTGCATCAGAAAGCAGTTTAAGTGGGGCAACTTAGTTTACTGAAGCGAAACTCCCGGAGAAATTGGGTAGTAACTGGCCATCCGATCCGTCTCAAAGGTCTTGAGCACAGTGACGCATTAAGTCGGTTAGACTGAGGGTTAATGGAGAAATAAGTGCTGAATCGCTGACAGCAGCAGCTCGTACAGAAAGTTTGAGAAAAGTGACATCTCTGACCCGCATGTTGTCTTCAAACTGGAGGACGGTAAAGGGTGTTCAACCACAACTGCAGAGTGCAGCTACTTACGGAAGCTGCACGGATGAGAAGCGACAAAAACAATTATTTCTTCAATGGTGCTTTATTTAACAATTCGTCTCAGTTCCACTCTCTAAGTGTACTTTTTTGATTACTTAGTTCAGAGTGAAGTGCACGGGAATCGATACCACTAAGCTGTTTCGATCGAAATGTAGCTAGCAAATTTAGCAAAGACGACCCCCAGACCGGACATATTTCGCTTCGAGAACTGAGTTTATGGCGCACTTCTCATGAAATGAAACACTCCTTTATATTCGTAATGCACTACCCATAAGTTTGCTGAAAATTATTCGACAGCCCACGACCGGTTTCTCCATTCTTGGGGCTCATCAGGTAGGCGCGGTCAGACTTCCGTCAAACTTATTTTCTACTTGGAACCAATTTGCACGAAATTAGCCTGGAAAATAATGAACGGGAGATTCAGCTGTGTTCCAGGTGAGTCTCTCGAAAGAATCAAATTTGTTTGCAGATGAGTGTATATTCGCTAATTTCGTGCAATTTGGTTTCAAGTAGAACGTAGGGTTGATGGAAACTCAGGAACTGCACCTACCTGATGAGCCCAAATTGGAAGGGTAAAACCGGTTGTGGGCTGCCGATGAATTTTCAACAACCTCATGGGTAGTGTATTACGAATATACATGCATCGCGATATCTCGTATATCGTAGCAACTGAACCATGGAGGCCTGATACAGCCGATTCAGCTGGGTTCCAGGTGAGTCTGTCGCAAAACCAAATTTGTTTGTAACTGAGTGGATCTCGTTAAGGACTTCTGTGTTTCAGCCGACACTACAGCACCGGTTATGCTTTGCAGACGCAGAGTACACTTTTCTCTTAGACTGCGCCACAAATTCTGTCCTCGGAGATCTACTAAGATAAGAAAACTGTACTTGAAAGCCAGATGCGAATTCCGCATTCTAGTTTAAATAAAGGGAAGGCTGGCACTAAAATTCATCAAAAACAGTACAGTGCTGTAATTCGCATGTTTAACTTGAAGTGTAAAAGTATCGTTGGAAGCCGCAAAATATTAAAATCCATGTAGTTTGCTACCCAGATTTGAAGAAGTACGCATTCAATACACAAAACTCACCTAGAAAACGGGGTCGGTTTTCGACTACTTTATTCAGTGTTAAAAAGTGCATGTGTTCAGCTACGCTGAAGCATGCTACAGATGAAGGTTCACGAGGAGGCCAAATAGATATTGAATAACTTTGATTGCATACTAAATACAGCCATAGGAAACGAAAGTGCCCTAGTTTGATCGCGGTTCTAGAGTAATCTGAAACAGGTCATAGTTGATTTCGGAGATGGTTATTGATCGTTGGTCTGTTCGCCGGGTTTGGCAATCGAGTTGCAAATGTCTTGTCACATTTAAAGGAATCATCTTCGGTACATACAATGAACATGCCTCCTCGAATAGTGACCAGTAATTCGGTAATAATTACTAGGTTAATCGGGAAGCTTTTTTAGCAACCTGATGACGTAATGGTCTACAAGTTTAGTCACTGCAAAAATTAGTTGTTTCACCACTTGGAGTTTTTCGGTCAGCAATGATACCTATTTGTTAACATTTCTTTAATAGCAACTCAACAAAGATTGGAGAACGTGTGCCATGTCTTTGGGGCACATTTTCAGCTCTGTCGACTCGGCACTGCGTATTGCTGCGGTACTCTATTACCAATGTTCTTCGTTTGTTTACAAGGAGTCATCCTATTCTAAGTTTTATTAAATTGGACTTGATGAATGGATGCTCCACACTGATCTGTGGAAACCAGACTAAGATACACACAGCTTATCGCATCGATAATCTCACACTTACAGGGGTAGCGCAAGATGCTCATTCATTCCACAGCTGCTAATCGGGGTGTGTTATTTGCTCTTCCACCACATCTGAAATCACTTGCCTTCCACACCTGTTTGGCCTGCAAATCGCTGAGCACGCGGTGACCCATGGTTGTGGGGACGCTCGATTTGCAATGCTGAACCCACAAGCCCTATGCATAATAACGCTAGCTGCGCCACTTGCAAAATGCATAATCAGGCGGTGCCCATGGGATCGGTTGGAGAAAATGGCCTTACAGTATGTGCCACCGTAATGACTATGTAAGGTCGATCAGTGATCAGGAGGGCAACTTTAGGAACCAGCTAGTCCAGTGCCGACCGAATGAGCAAAGTCTGTCTCGGTCATTTTAGCACGAAACATCAAATTAGAGTCCTACTTGAAGAATACCTCTGGATATGTACAGGTGATTAAATCCATCTTGCGAAGTTAACGCACCAATTCTCTCACCCAGATATTGCACGGAGCTTAGCAGAATTGGTGCTGCCCCAAATCGATTGACTGAGAGAATCCAGCAATAGTAGGATAGCTTACGGGGGCTCCGCTTTCAGGGAGAATTAGTGAGCTAAGGATAAATAACCCCTGAAGTCAAAAGGATTCACAAACCCAAGTCCAGAGTAGAGCTACTTTGGTGTGGTAATGTTAGAAATTTCACCTGAAATGGGTGGCGAACCTGGTGGAAAATGTACAAGTTTGTTATTTGGAAACATGGACCGTCACATATTGTTACTAGGATTTAGAAGGAATGATACTTCATAAGTATATGTTTTGTATGCTGTATTACACACCAACTCTACCACTGAATGGGCAATAAGATGAAATAACCTTTTGCGCACCGTGAGTTTCCGCCATTTATTGCACACGTCAAACGATAGAAGGCACAACAGATACTTATAATCGGGTAGCAAATCTGGAGGAGAATACCTAACCAACTTATCCGTCATTTTATGCTTGCGGAACATCAATCCAATGTTTCAAAACAACTCAAGATATGCATATGCATTTTGAAGGCCTTTCGTTAAGTTCTGAATGGGAGGCCGCTGATGGGAGGCTCTGGCATGCATCCTTTACATGAACTCGCGTTTCTCGAATCTGGTAATAAAGAGGTTGCTGTCCTTTTTTACACCTGGCGTCTAGAAAATAATGTCCGTAATCAGTTTTTATGGTGACATCGCCGTCTTTTTATTGTGAAATGCAGAAAATTCAGAAAATGATACTTCAGCCGACGCAAATACCACAGTGGCGACACCGGCCTCAGACAAGTGAAACGAATCCTTTTAAGACCGAATTTGCTCGAGTAAGCGTAAATATTGCAGGGTGCGTAATGGACTCTCAGTCATAGACGGAATATACACGGACGCTGATCTGTTATTATTAGTGATAACCGTTTCGGACATTTTACACTCATCGGTTTAGAAATGCCGGCTGATAAGTCAGCCACATCCTGGACCTGTTGCGAAAATTTGAGCAGCATTTACGACACAAATAGTTCCTGTCGCTACTCAACTGATAAAGGTGAATNTCGTTAAAACGTCTTTAGTAAGCTGAATAGATAAGAGGCAACTTAAGTTAGAAACGTGATTCCTGCTGCCTCACATATTACGCAACCAAACACTGCACTCGTGCATATATGTGATTGTAGTGCATATCGCCCTCGTCTATATAGTCAAACACCTCCGCTTGTGAAAGGCGCTTAGTACTGTACGCATTCATGTTGTACTAGGCGAATTAAGATACGGGCATTGGGACCTACAAATGGCCTGTTGAACCACGCAGTTTCTGTGTGATTTCTCCTGTCATCGAGTCGAGCCATGGTGAATTTTGCGCCATATTTTAGAAACAATCGGCTCCAAAACTTGAGTCATCAGGTATGCCTAATGACTTACAGGTGTGAATCATTCGTGCCATTTTATGTAATTTCTCAACTCAGCTGTTCTTTGAGCCACACAGAATTCCCTTGATTAGTAACGCAATACGGTTCATGCATCATTTCACACATGAATGAGTCCTCCAAATCAGTAAAAATGGCACTGCTTTAATCGGGAGAGGAAGAATTAGAAAGCATGATCAGTGAAGTATGCTCTAAACTAAACTTCCACTTGTGTAACGCATTCCTACAATGGGCACTTTGTCCTTCGGCTTGTATAAAGCAGCATGTGAACTATTTCGTGTCAGCATAACCCCTGAAATATTATGTCATACGTTACAAATGGAGACCAAACTGTCTTTACTGCATGGAATTTTGTTTCGGTATTTACCGCACTCTGACCACGGGTACACCCATAAACCGTAGAATTCACAAATTCCTAGATTACTGCCGAACTGCAATTACAAATCCAGCTATCGACTGAAATTACGTTCCCGTCGACAGAGTGAAATCAGAAATATCCTACATAGTCGTGGTGTGTTGTGAGCAAACATTCAATCCAAATAAACGGCAGTATGCATTAAGTTATCTTCAACTGCATTCTGAACGACGGTGCGAGATCCCCAATCTGACAATTCATTATCAGACCTTGGTTTGAGGTACATCAGCCGCGGGTCATTTCAATCTTCATTTTCGATAATAGTTTCTTATACAAGGCGTTCAGCTGAATTCCATCGTAATCAATCCAAATCGGATGTTACCACTAAAAGCCCATACTTTTCATTGTTATTCCATGTTCGCCCACTAATAGGGTACATTAACAAAAGTGATCCACAATTGTTCAACAGCAAACTACTGCTACCAACGTTTATCATTTGTCATTGCGGATTTCTCCCTGAACAATAAGCGTCGTCTTGATTAAATTTCATGGGATCTTTATGATAATCTTTAACGCAAATATTCTCTCAAATCATGGGAGGGGGGTTGACTGTGCGAGAACACCCGAGGATAAGACGTTGTTTTCCAACTAACTGAATGCCGTCCGAATGGAACCCACTGGTCACCATGAAGGTTTACGATGATGTACTAATAACTAAAGCCATATCCGATACAGCATTTGCAAACTATTTTTCAAGATTTACCAGTCACTTGATGCAACTTTGCGTCCAAAATGAAATCTTTAATTTTTTTTGCAAGTTTACTGAAAAACGACTTGGTTTAAATCGCTTGCTGAAGAAAGCAACAATTGCACTGTGTAATGATAGTCACCACAGGAAACTACCAAACACATGCAAAAACATCACTCATATTGCGCTCTCAAATGTGCATAGTTTACCTGAGTCAGTGGGGTCAGGTTGATTGAACATGGTTCTGCTATTCGTATAAATTGCGTGTGCGATTTCCACGGATGAGGTGCTCGTCTAACACGTTGCACCTTCCGTCCGGCTGCTAACCCCTTGCACATGTAGGCATTATTCGTTCGTGCTGAATGGTTATGCCTCGTCCTTTTTGACACGAAGTGTATTTTTTGATTACCTTATAAACTGTGCTTATGAGCTGTTTTGTGGTCATATTTTGTCTGTTGCTGCGTCTACTCACACCATGCATATCCGAACGATGTATTAAGTATGAAATATTCTCCATGTCAGGTAATTGGGACATTTTACAACTTTATCAATCAGAATGCTAACGAAGTGGGAAATACATATGGTCATGATATTTGCACCGAATAAGCTGCGTTCGATGGCTCCTATCGAAAAGTCATGAACGGTGTTGACCTCAATTTTAAGATGCTCGCTCAATGCGGGCGCCGACATTACAACGAAATCAGTAAACGATCTGCTTTTCGCGAATAGGTAATTATCGTCATCACATGGAGATCCACAATATGTACAAACGAAGTCGAGCACCCAACAGGCCTTGAATGATGCTCTTTGTAATGACACGGATTGGATATCGCAATAATTTCAAAACGTGTGATGTGAAATGTGTCATTGACGAACACACTTTTCTTTCGTGGTCTAAATATCAGGTGCTTAAGTTCACGGAAATTACTGCACACCAGTTTTAATAGTGATCGCAAGATGTCTATGAAATGAACCAATAAATTTGGACGGCCCATAATTGAACTAACTAATACTTCTTAATATTTTCCAGAAGGGAACCTTACCCGACGGACGCTATGCGCGCTCAAGCTGTCGAGACACTCTCAGGTTCAAGCAAGTGGCATGTATCATGCGAAAGTTTTGATGCAGCCGGTGCGGAATAAAAAAGAAAACAGTCAACACTACTTATTCACCCCGCATCTTAACTAAATACTAAATAAAATTCAAATAATACTGCGAGTCGTGTTTTTGGCTTCTATTGCGTAAAAACAAAGGTTATTTTGCTCTATTATTCTCGCCACCCAAGTTCGCCAAACGTAGCGAATAAAAGGTATTTAATGAAATGGTCTTTGATCAGCTCGCTGTGCTTGGGAAATAGTTTGCAAACCTCTCGTCTCCAGTCAATTAGACGTCATCAGTGCACAGCTGAGAGGCAGAGTGTTGGTCACGTATCGATCTGACGGGGCAGGTTGAGAGCACTCAATGTGAGCACTCAATGATATACAGTGAGTGCTGTCACTGAAGGTCATCCGAAATCCCATTACTATTTTTGGTTTCTTAGCGGAAACTGTGTTAACATATAATTGCATCTTACCATTTCTACGACAATTAAATTTCTGTCTGACTGTAAGTCAAACTTGTGTTGACAAGAACGTCGTAAAGGTTATTACTAACGATATGCAAATCTGTTTCCTCCATTCGCCTGTAATATGTAATGCATTACATATATAAAACAATTCATACATGAGTGGATAGACTATGGTGTAAAACGAAAATTGGTTTTAGTGTTGTTGATTGGTTATTCACCAAATATGCACAGAAGCAATTTTATGGTTTTTCAATCAATTATATTTCGATTACCCCAATTTGCAGTTCCAATCCAGCTGCAATTTAGGAGTGTGTCAAAATTGTATCCATCCATGCTAATATACAAACGTTTGCGACAGAGAGGAATGTTGTTAGCTCAGGTAGCGTAGATGGTCATTGGTGCGCAACCTGAGTCAGGCAATTTGATTACACCCGAGGCTATCAGCCGGAACATAAGGTGTCTACGGTAGACGGCACTCTAAATCCAATCAGAATACGAGGACATGGGAGGCCGGGTTCAAAGGCCACGTGGTCATCGGTTAACCACGACAGAAGAAACTGGAACTGGCTGATTGAACAGCGATCAACAAACGGTCGAAAGTCAGTCTTGACTAGCAGCATGTGTATTATTAGATATGCAACACTGCTCAATGCACTACCCATTGCTACGCCCCACTACACTGCACAGGGCCATTAACAACGTACTGATGACCTCACTTAGACCAATGAAAAAAACAACGATGAACATGCCCAGCTCAGCGACCATACAAAGTGGTCATTTGGTGTATCCTTGGCCACGCAGGACAGAAAATAAGAGATGAATTATGCACACCGATCATTACTAATAATTTGCCTACAAAAGCATGAGATTGCGGTAATCATAACAAAACTGAGTAGCCTGCACCAAATGTATGGGCATTTGAAATGCGTTGGTCAGTAACCGGTTTTCTTCATTCGTATTAAAAACTAACACTGTGTTCCCCATTCCGCCAGAACACAAGCTCAGCCAAACGTTATTTGAGTAAAATCTGCGGATGAAGCTCTAGTTATTTGTTAATAACTGTGGAGTTTCCACAAATTCCGGACTACACAAGGGCAAGCAGTCTCCGAAATCTCAGCTGAGAATTTCGCGCTTGAGTTATCCGTTTGTGAAATTTCTAAGAATTGATCGCGCCGTGCCTATCTATTTTGCTGATAAACTCAGGATGAAGACGTAAATTTTGTTGACAAGCGCGGCATTCAACAGCCACATTATTTAGTCTGCTATTTTCACTTAACCATTCACTTTTGTGACTCCGTGTGGTTAATCGAAAGTAGAAAGTGTGATGAGCGAATATACCCGGGTGGATTTTGGGAGATCACCGCAAAAAAACACAAATGCGTTATGTACTTTCCACGCAAATATTAGGGCTTCCCACAGATAGGCATATGAAGAAGCCAGGTATCCGTCGGCTAACAGAAGCTCTCTTCCAGAAGCAAACAAACAACTTACTTAAACTCAGTAATGAGCTAATAGGAAATAGCTCGCAGCCAGCAACCAGACTGGGAAGTAAACCTGTTAATAGAGTTGTCCGCAGAAAACCTCCCCACAATAGGAAATCCGGCCCCTGCCTTCAGAAAGATTATTGAAGCAATTGCCATAACAAATATGCATGAAGGATGCTTGGCTCCACAGAATGATTGGGGTTTTTCCAAAAATCCTTAAGTCGCGTACGCCTCCTGCTTAGCGCTTCCACAGAAGCTGGTCAAATAAGGCTATTCATTCGTTTAATATGCAAAGCGAAAGCCGTCTGAAACGGCAATTAATGTGGATAGGGAAAGTGGCAATATCCGGCCGGCTTATCGGAAACTCATGTAAACAAGCGGATGTATCAGCTCATATTTCGGTGTTCTAAGTGCTTCTCACTGATTGATACACAGTAGCAAGGCTTGTGCCCAACTTTTCCGGGACAGCTTCGGTCTTGTCGTTCAGTGGCTGTCGCTCGTCTGAAAGACAGGAGTAAAAGGGTGAAGCACTGCTCTTTAAGTTTTCAGCGCGTGGCAGTTTGCTCGCCATCCCAATAAATGAGTGTCCAATAATGTTTTAAACTGGGCTCTGGAAGTAACGTGGACAACAACTATAGGGGGGGTTTTCACACAGTTGCTATCCGAATTGAGAAAAAGTCCACCTAATGAATGTGCGCATTATGAGCTTGGAATATTACTATGTCCTCGCTCTGTCTCTGTGAGGCGCTGAACGATGGACGGCAGGACCAAGAAGTAAGTCTGCTAGTGACGCTGAACTCAAAATTGTTTTCGCGGAGGACTTAAGCTTGAAACCATCCATCAGAGGTCTGATTTGGCGGATATTGTGTGGCTTCATTTTTAATGTATTTGCCTTTTTTCCGCCGGCGATCATCGTGTCCAACTGGGTGCAGGAGGTATTTTCCAGTTTGTTTTGATCAGGGTTGTGTCCCTGGCTGTCGAAGTCCGCAATAGGAGAGACCACTGTGTATGGAATGGAGCTGGTAGTTTACGTTTTCCCCACTATCAGTTGTTGCACAGTTCTCGCTGCATTCTTCTTTGTTGGAACCAACGCATGTGGTTCATCCGTTGGTAAGCTCCGCCGCTTGTTATCACATATGTGAGTGAGTTCAGCCTAGAGCTTGTGACTTGGGTGTGAAGTTTCGTGCTTCAAATTTGCCGTCTCTTACGGTAAGAAGCTACACGTACTTCCTAGGATGGTTCTAGGTTTGGCTTGCCTTTTCCGGAGCACTTTTGGCTTTGGCAGCCAAGCGGTCTGTGGTGGACACTGAGTGGACACTGCTGTCCGGCGACTAAGGTGGGTACGTCGACATGCTTTCGGGAGCACAGCAGCTAAGACTACAAGTGGTTTGTCATAACGTTTGGGGTTGACTGAACTGACGCAAATCAGAAGCCCGTTTCGCCTTGTAACTTTTGCGGCCCATCTTTTGCTCAGATGTGGGCCTGATGCTTAGTTTTTTTTCGAACCGTCTTGGGTCAAACGTTTTCAGGAGCAATCATGTTTATTATGCCTTGTCCAGTGATCGTTCGTTAAGTAAGTTAAACTGTGTTTTATAGTGAGCTTTGTATACGGCATAATTTTTTTCACATTGGAAGTTAATCACGCTTCTTACTTTTTTCCCTTGTAATCAACAAGCGCTAGTGAATACCTAGAAGAAGCGAGCTTGCGCTAACCTTGTTTACTTTTGGGTAAGTTTTGAAAAATGATCATGGAATCCTACCATATTGCGATTATCTCTGTCAATTACGAGTGTTTTTGTTTTCAGATATAAAAGTTAATGTTAGGGATTTTTTAGACCAAAAACCTTATATTCCCCTATTTCGATTATTTATTCACAAATTGTGCATAATTTTGGGAGTTTAACTCTCAAATTTGGGTGTTTTACATTAATCTCGCCCGCAACGGTGTAGCACCGGGGGTACTTGGTGCACCGGGGGTGTTGGCATGAGTCAACACTTTAACCTGAGGTCTGAGGATATTATGCCTGGTTCCCTGTGATTATGTGGCAGGTGGTTAAATGTTCGATGCAATTTTTGAAAAACACGAGAATCGTGTTCAATTTTCAATTCCGATTATGTTACACCCCATATTTTGACCAACTCAGGGCGGATCGTAGAGATAACCCTAGGTAGTTTTAAGCATCAGCAAACCTAGAGTGTCGTGCGATTCGGTGGGACGTGCGAAATTACAATCATGAAAGTTGACCAATCCAGCTGGAATTCCAGATCAACAATGTATTCGCGTGAACGCCACATAATGAATTGATCGACAGAGAGGTGGGAAGTACGCTTACGAAACTTCGTTCAATTTGGTGCGCAGGGTACCCTTTTTTGCGTCATACTCCAGTTCTTTCGGTGAATGCCAACAACGGGGTATTCATTTTATTCATCCTGCTGCTACCTGAAAAAATATGATTAGCATAAAATATTTAACAACCAACCCAAAACTATCAAGTGTCTCCCTATTATTTTCATCCAACACTTCACTGTTCACATATTTGATTTTTGGTCTCGATCGGTTAATATTGCGTCCAGCAAATAACGTACGTCCGCATTCCTCAGTGGGCAAGGCCTTCTTCTTACACTTAAAATCAGAGGTCACTGGTTTTTGTCAACTCAGGTGAAAGGGAAAACCACTTATTGTTGCTTATTACTCCTTCATCCGACAGTAGGCACTTTTTAAATCAGAGCAATCAAAATATTGCTCACGAATGTTTACCTTAGCCTTGAACGCAGTCGGACCTCCAATGTATTATTATTTAGGTACCGCTGAGGTATGCAATCACAGGTTATCCATTTTGTTGCAGAAGTTCCTTAATTATATTCACGGAGCATTTTCCCCAGAGCCTAAGTGCAAACATGCGGTCACATTACTGGAGCTATATGCGAGAAGTGTTTGTTTAGTCACTTTGCACACTAAAGAGACAGAAGCAGGGTTGTCTGATTTGAGACTAAGTAACACGTCCATTAGAATAAGATCATGTCGAATATGAAGTGAGTTTTGGACGTAGCCATTTGAGAACTGAATGGTTCCAGTTATTTTTATTATAATGCGGTAAATTTGACCGTTGAGTTCAAATGTGCCAATGTAATCCCCTGAGATAGCTCAGTGGATTCAGTGGGTCCACCGAGCTACAAGTGTCACCGCATATCCGTTTTGAATTCGAGCGTTCCTGTTGAGTTCGTCAGCTGTAGAACTAGAATTTTCAACGTTGTAATTGAGAGCGATGCCTCTCCGGGCTCACACAGTAGCAAAGGAGTACCTAACGCTCTGGTTTGATTATTGCAATAAAATCTGATGTTAAGCTTCCCTAAACCAATTCATCCGTTACGTGACGTTGTCATTTTTGTACTGCAAGTCCAAAGACACTGACACTTCGAAAGAAAATTTAGCTGATTTAGGTGTCCTACTGAGATGGTGAAGCTGAGTATTTCGCTGGGGAACTCGTAGCTAGTCTCCATCGGATGGGCCCAATGTCACTGCTGTTCTAGACTAGTCTATTTACGATCGCGTCGGTATTTTCGTGGTTATGTCCCTGCTTTCTGATGATTTGGGCGTCTTCATTTAAAAGCTGCTCTACATATGGCGATATCATGCGTCAAGCACACACGCACAAAACACGTAGCCCGGCAGGATCACACTAGTATGTCTCGCGCAAGACTGACGAATTTTCAGACGGTCCTATTCGTGAATGAGATACTACGTTTACTACTTGGTTCCGATCTAAATTAACTGAGCTTTAGCTCTAGATATCCATTTTAAATGTCATCCATAATAATGCTTGTACATTAGGTTAGTGAACTTTCAATAGTCTACCGTCTAACATAGAGAACGAATTTCTTTACCAAGTTCCCGGTGTTTGCGATTGGCTGAGGGTTGGTACAGCGAATACCCCATAAATTAAATTTGCACCCACGAGGTGCGCTACATGAGGCCATACTAAAATGTAGACATCGACGTTGCACGTTTCACCTGATGAAAAGCGATCAACGTGATGTCTAGCGAAAGTCGTCGAACTAAACCAGCCTTGGTTTTAGGTGTCCTCTTAACAATCAAGTTCCAATCCAAGTCGCATAGCCGACCTCAGCAATTCAGCACGTAATGAAGATGTGTTCACTTTGCACTCAGTCACTCTGATGGAATTACCAGGCAACATTGAACGAACCGACACATTTTTAGATTTCGGGTTTGTTCAGCCGGCTGCCTTTCTTGCCAGTTGTTGATTAAAAGCTTGAAAATTTCCCATACAGTGATTTTAAAGTTACAGAAGGTTTCGTTGCACCAACCTCCCTTTACATGTTCCAAAATATTCGGTAAACAATACAAGTGAATTTTCACACATCGCCACTAAATTTAACGTGCGTACACAAGAGAGTTATTGTTCGGGGGCCAGCCGTCCCTAATAACCGAACATCACATCATTTGGACGCGTGTCACGTGCAGGACACGGGCCAGATGTGGGCATGCCCTGATTGGTCAGAATGCCAGCCAATCCGAGTCAAGCACCTTGACTCGACGGTTCTCGCCCCCTCACGGANGTGCCTTTTTCTATTCCACAGTGGGCGGAGCAGGAAGCCAAGGGACAGATACAGAGTTGCATTACCGTACATCAAGACATAACAGTTATGCATTTATGTCTATTAAAAAATCGCTCATCTGCAGCACCCTTTCGGTGCCTAACTGGCATGCCTCCCGAAGGTTGCACGAGGGCTGGGATACTGCCGCGTAGCCCAAGGCAGTAGTCAGGTCCGAACCACAAAGCTTTTAGTCAGTAATTTGCGCTCTAACCACTTGGGCCATCTCACCCCTCATATGCCCAGAAATTCGTCAGCAAATTTGCATGGGTTATTCAGCTACGCCCATAAATGAGATTATTGAATAGCTTGTGGAAACTTGCTGTACCTAGCGCACTGAATCACTTCACCCAGAAGAAACATCGCGATAATCCCTGTGACCGAATGTTTTTGATTCCTAGATGGATTTCCCAGCCCCATTCGAAATTCAAATTGCGCTCACTGAACGAAGAAAGACACCGGTTAATGCAGTTCTGCTCCACTGGTGTTCGTGTTATATCTGTTGTGTTTGTCTTCAAATTTCTCAGTCGCGTCTTTCGTGTGCTCAGCTTACAGATTTTGAAGGGACAAGAGAGACTCACGGGATCAAATAACCTTTCTATTCAGCGTTCCCCTGTGCAAAACACACCCATTTAAGCTGCTCCTCCAAGTAGTGAGATCGCTAATGTATTCTGACATTGCACAATAGTGCAATATGAAACTTTTTCATCAACTCGCACGCTTAAATTTACCCGAAAATAGAATCAGTCTTCCCTGTGGTATAAGTTGACGTTATTGATGCGCCTTCATATCATAGATGCCCCGCACTACGGCCCGTCGTTCGAAGCCTGTTCGCTATAGGGTCTTGGTCACGTGAGCCTCGGACGACGGCTTCTAATCACCAAAGGCATTCAGTGGTATTAATGTAATGGTGTACACTACTGATGAAACACGCGAGTAGTATGTGACGTTTTAGTAAATCCACTCCACGTCTGTTGAAATTTGGGACTTATTATGGAGTTCGCGGGATCGCTTCGTTGCATTCGTTCACGTTTGTATGATAATCAGTGCGTATCCAGAATAATTCAGGAAGACGCCTTCGAGAATCAGGTGGATACTCATCTTTTGGGAACAAGATATACATGAGAGTACTGCTTTCCTGTTACATAGTCGTTAACTAGTCAGTTGGTGCTTTCTAGTAAATAACTCGGCAGCGAAGGCCCACTTTCTCTCAATTGGCGCCATGACCAGGGCAAGGATGAATATGCCGTGGCCACTGCCCTTTGAGGGTGGGATGTTCGGACCTATCTAGAGGACATCGAGGAGGTTGCGGGGGCTGAGGTTCTGGATACCGACAAGGGGTGATTCGGCGGCGCTGGAGATCCTTCTCAGAGGCCGCCGGGGACGGCCCTGGACGCGGCCAGAAGGCAGCCCCGGAAGTTGAACTGGGCTACTGCGAAAGAAGCCCCTGCAGCGGGGATCGATATGCCAGCCGACCGACCGGGGGCTATTGGGCGGATTACGACGAACGGGATGGTACCCGGATGCGGTGCGACTATATTCTTCGCAAGTCTGTAGTAGTCGTTGGACCGGATTTGTCTGAACTGGACAGCCAGTCACGCCGTCACTTGCTGTCTGACCAGTTCAT
Organism: Opisthorchis viverrini; assembly: GCF_000715545.1. Lineage (NCBI taxonomy): Eukaryota > Metazoa > Platyhelminthes > Trematoda > Opisthorchiida > Opisthorchiidae > Opisthorchis > Opisthorchis viverrini. The sequence goes on along the minus strand of NW_008752229.1, from coordinate 13,298 downwards.
TGATGGAGTGCAACCGGCACTTGGTGCCCAGTTGCGGTTTGCGAGAGCAGCTAGCCTGTTGCGTGTGGAGGAGCTCTTTCATCTGAAACGGGAATATGCCAAGGCACCACTGAAAACGTAGTCGAACAGCGGAGGTCATAGATATTTGACAAACTTTTCATGCCGAAGCCAATCACGTATCCCTGCAGTGAATCACGACCACAGGGATTCTCGCGAAAAGCTCGCATGGTGGGTACTCTGGTTGCAATAATGCGACTCCACTATTCAGCACGTGCCACGAATTTGAGGGCCCCGCGATCATTATTGGAGCCGATGGCCTTGTCGTCGAACTGGATCCCGGAATGTTACCGCAACTCCATCTGCAGGATTCTGGGCCTTTGAAGGTTGCAGCCGCCTTGTTTGATAGAAGCAGCATGGGCCTCAGGAATGGAGACAATGAGTCGGAAGCGTTCAAGAGTCATTTTGCTCGGCTGAGTCTGAAACAAGCTGATATAATTTCCTGAAAGGCTACCGAATTAGACGTTGTGCTGCCCGTGATACATTGCTTCCTGGGAAGGAATTTTACCTTTAAATGTTACGAGATGGCACACACAGGAATCACGAAGAAGTACGGTTTACTTCGGCGGACGGTCTATTTATTCGGGATGTGAAGTCAAATGATGGATTATGTGGTGTCCAGTAAGCGGCTCGTAGCAAGGAAGCGGACAGGGCAGGGGCAAGCTATCCCATGAAACCCATCTGTTGCTTAGAAATTGGTGGGCTATAATTCGTTGACGTCAAGAGCCTGTTTCCATAGGCGTTTGGTTCAAACGGGGGTAGGTGGAGAGAGGAGGTAAGATCAACTAAACTTGACCGCCGTTATGGAAAGGTCTGGACAGGAAGCGACGACTATAGAGGCCCAACCATTCAACATGGGCGCGAGGGTCGATTGGGGAGATCATCGCTTTCCTGAATGAAGTGAACTGGGATCCCGGAATCTACGAAGTCGATAAGTTGCGTTTGTCATTAACAACCGCTGAGGGGACGTCTAATACACTTCAAGACAGTCGGTGAGTTAAAACAGCAAAAAGGAACCAGCTTCTTAAATGGCATGATGCATCCAAGAAGCGGCCAACGCAGCATTTTCTGGATGTAATTGAAAATCGGTGGCATGCGATCTTTGAGGTTGGAAATTGTGTAAAAGGCGAGACTACTTATGAAGCGTGCGAGTAATATATGATTTATCAACAATCCGCTCCGCATCTATTGAAAATTGAGATTTATTACGCAGTTTGGGAAAGACTTCGTAGTACATATTGAACCCTAAGAGATAGTGAATATCCTGTGAGTTTCAAAAATATCCGCTTGACGGGAACACAACTAAACAGTTTGTTTTATAAACAAGAGGCATATGCGAGTTTTGCTCTCGTGTTCAATAGACAGTGATATATCGGTTGATGATACCCAATAAATAAATCCAGCGCGCCAGCATTCTGGATTCACCGATATAAAAAGTAAAAGCTAAATGTGTTGCATACAGCCCGCCTCATGATTCAGTTCGCACGATATTCCAGATATCGCAGTGTATTTACATAAAGGAAACTACTCACAAGGTTGCTGAAAACTCTTCGGCAGCAACCTTGTGAGTAGTTTCCTTTATGGAAATATAATACGATAGCTCGAATATCGTGCCAACTGAAACATGAGGCGGCCTGTGTGCAGCACATTCAGCTGAGATTCAGTTGAGTCTCTCGTGAAAACCAAATTGATTTGCAAGTGAGTGTGTCTTTAAAATATACTTAGTTAATTGATTACTTGATGGGGTTNGCACACACACAGGCCGCCTCATGATTCAGCTGGCACGATATTCCAGATATCGCAGTATATCTCCTCCGCGACTTGTCTCATCCAGTGGCTGTTTGCTTGTTTGAAATGACTGAGCACTTTGATTAGCGTGGGTTTCCCCCTGGCCGGATAAAATATCAGGTAGCTGGAGTTATTTGTTAATGCACAAGCCGCAATTATAACTGCTTGGTGGCTTGTGACCCTCAGATCTCGTAGCATGCACGAGGGATGAGTAGCTTGTGTGGTGGACAGGTACACCCTGTAGGGAGGGTCGCCCTGTCATGTTGCAGCATGTTTCGTTTGTGTATCCGCCACCCCTCCAATAGCACAGGTGCATCGCCCATCGCCGGTGATCCTGAGGCGAGCCGTTAAATTAGGAAATCTAAAAAGTACTGTCGACTTCTGTTTGGTGTTGCTGGTAATGGGGTCACTTTGGTTGAGTCATGTATCTACCAACTGTATCTAGCTACACTGGACCAAATTCCTTTTCATCCTGCAGCTCCCAGTGGTGGACACACACCACTTGCAGTTTAAAGCTGATAGCAGTGCTTCTGGTACCGGTGACCATTTCTCTTGCACATACTCTTTCTTATGGTACTGCCTAACTCAAGTAATAAATACCAGATTAACCAGCTATCTTGGAAGTTCACTTCCGTCAGCCCTTATACATCTGATTTCCACACCATCAATCTGAGCGCTTATATCGGCTTCCACTAGATCGTTTGTTAGCAAACCCAACCCCTGGTCGTTAGTCTATTAAATACAAATCCATCTATACCTCATTCCCTGTAATCACTTGTCACCCTAATCGCGGTAGACGTCAAGTTTTTTATTTCTATATATTTTGACGCATATTATCCCATTTAATGTCTCCTTAAACTCACCATGTTTTACACATGTCATCCCACTCTGTCAGCTTCTCAAGCTTTGAACTTCGACAATGCCCAGTGTGGACGTGTAATATGCACGCTACGGAAGCACCAGGGGACAGTGATGCTCCGAAGGCAGGTGTTCACGACAATTTCTGTGGATGGAAAACAGAAATAAAGCTCGTGAGCCAAAGTAGAGTAAGCAAGGTTGTACATCATTTTGGCCTATGATCTACAACCACAGGATCCCCAAACCGACCAAAAAAACCCTGCGATCCCATTCCGGCTTCGTCGCCTTCCGTTCCCTCGGCCAGTCTGAAATGAATCCCGCTACCCAAAGAACTGCACACCCGAGCGCAATAATCTTAAATGCGACGTCCGTTACGGGGATGTCCAAAAACTGAAGCATGTCAGGCCAAAGATGCCACGGCACTGTCATATCCAGTTTGATAGCACACCCGCAACTGCTTTGTAGTGGATAACGTGAGCAAATACCAGTTCGAAGTAGTGAAATCAAGTGAGAAAAAATAGACGAGATGATACAACTCACAGTTCGTTGGTACAGTTAGTTATTATCACCACAATATATCCAGAGCGATCTCCTTCCTGGAATCTTCCTTGATATATTCCTAGATACTTTCTGTCCCGTCGTAGTCTGAAAGGTAGATCACCGCTCGTTAATTCACTGACAGCGT
>NW_008752229.1:7400-9661 GCF_000715545.1 Opisthorchis viverrini | reverse complement strand
ATGCAGATTTACTGGTTGCACTGTTGTAGGGGGGTCAGATGCATGGGATAGGTTGGATGGGGACGTGATAAAGTGCAAGGTCAACGGAACACCGTATACGGAATTGAAGTTGTTGAGGAGGCAAAGTGAAATTGAAGCAGGAGACCAGGTTGCCCAAAGTTGAGCGAATACTCGAGTACCAAATATCTCGTCCCAGAAACGGTTGGGGGCAGATGAAAAATTTGCTCGTAGTTTTAATTACGGCCTCGAGTGGGCCAGGGGTTGCGGTCGAGACTCTGAAGAAAATAGTGGCGGGAGTGCCATCACACTGGTTATGACAGTGCCATGTCAACATTGCACTGACATGCTTCGGTTTATGGACAGTCCCGTAACGATCGTCAAGGGTTTGGCGATTGGGGAGGGGATACGAGTTTCCGTGGCAGCTGCCCAGTAAGCACGTCACCGAGACACCACCGGTGGCAAGAGGTGGCACATAGGGCTGGCATGTTACGCTTGCCACCCATGGCGCCACCGGTGGCTAAAAGCGGCCAAAGGTGGCACCCCAAAATTTCATGATATACTTAATCGGTGGTGCATTCAAACAAATCGGTTCCAAAAATTACTTCGTAAATAGAGCTCCAGTATCCAGAGTACCCTGTTACATTTGTTTTCAGAAGGCTTTTATGCAACAAATGCTATGTTTGGCTTGTATTCACAAACAAAATTAGTGGCAAAGCTAGCCACCTTTGGCCACCGTTAGCCACCGGTGGCACTGTGTTTACTGGGTGGATCTGGGTTAGACTTTGAGATTGACACAGATGGAGTGAGGCCGATGCAGGGTTACGGATAATTTCCCGTTTGTTGGAGGACCGTGTGATGGTAGACCGAGGACCAGCCAGATTGAATGAATAATAGTTCTACGGAGCGTTTGGGCAACTGCGTGCGAAGTTTGAAGCTTGGGGGGCAATGAGGAGGGGAATGAAAGCAGAGGTGTGTGGCGAGTGTCACGAGGCGTAAGATACAACGGTGTCAGTAGAAAAATTCTAAAATGGAATGGCAGAAAGCTAAATGGACCCAGGAAAGGCGGATATGGTTGTTGATCTAGAAACCAAGTATTAGTTGGGCTAGAGTAGGTGCCTAGTTTTGGGAAGTTGGGAACGTCGTGGGGTAGCTTGCGGAGAGGCTAGCTCTATGACTAGTTGGAACTAGGGGGCACTTTTTAGCTTACCAAAAAATCACGAACTAGGGTCGCTGTTGTGCAAAAGAATGGATTATTGTGATCAGTGACAGTAGACAGGTAAAAAGCGGACAGGTGACAGCTTCCCAGATATTGGATGAAAATCGTGGATTAACGGAGATCTACTAAGTTAACCTAACAGGAAATTTAGACTGAGGATCACCAGTCGCCGAATCGCTGCTGTCATTTCCAGTAAACGAATGGTGTATGGCAGAAACAGTCATTAGGTGCTAGTTGCGACTGCTTGTAATCAGGAAGTGATGATTTATTGGCATTTTGTGCATAAGATCGCTCTAGATGATAACAGAGGGTAACGTGTGTATCATGTTTGGATGATGAATTGGACTTTGGGTCGCGTGAACCAACGAAGACGACAGTGGCAACTTCTTGCATGTCGACGTTAACCATGAGCCCCACACAGTAGCCTCAGCCTACCCCATGCATATATATACATGTATATATATAATAACTGAAAGAAAATTGTCATTCGCTTGTATACATTGGTATTGCGAGACAATTGACAAACGGACAAGTCCAGTCCAACTACAGGAAGAAAAAACGGGTGCTTTTGTTCACTTTCCTAGATTTTACGCCAAAGCTGAGAATCACCGGTGATGGGCGATGCACCTGTGCTATTGGAGGGGTGGCGGATACACAAACGAAACATGCTGCAACATGACAGGGCGACCCTCCCTACAGAGTGTACCTGTCCACCACACAAGCTACTCATCCCTCGTGCATGCTACGAGATCTGAGGGTCACAAGCCACCAAGCAGTTATAATTGCGGCTTGTGCATTAACAAATAACTCCAGCTACCTGATATTTTATCCGGCCAGGGGGAAACCCACGCTAATCAAAGTGCTCAGTCATTTCAAACAAGCAAACAGCCACTGGATGAGACAAGTCGCGGAGGAGATATACTGCGATATCTGGAATATCGTGCCAGCTGAATCATGAGGCGGCCTGTGTGCAGCACATTCAGCTGGAGGACATCATAAACGAGAGATTCAATTGAGTCTCCCGTGAAAATCAAATTGATTTGCA
>NW_008752229.1:2726-4494 GCF_000715545.1 Opisthorchis viverrini | reverse complement strand
TTTGTTTTCAGAAGGCTTTTATGCAACAAATGCTATGTTTGGCTTGTATTCACAAACAAAATTAGTGGCAAAGCTAGCCATCTTTGGCCACCGTTAGCCACCGGTGGCACTGTGTTTACTGAATGGATCTGGGTTAGACTTTGAGATTGACACAGATGGAGTGAGGCCGATGCAGGGTTACGGATAATTTCCCGTTTGTTGGAGGACCGTGTGATGGTAGACCGAGGACCAGCCAGATTGAATGAATAATAGTTCTACGGAGCGTTTGGGCAACTGCGTGCGAAGTTTGAAGCTTGGGGGGCAATGAGGAGGGGAATGAAAGCAGAGGTGTGTGGCGAGTGTCACGAGGCGTAAGATACAACGGTGTCAGTAGAAAAATTCTAAAATGGAATGGCAGAAAGCTAAATGGACCCAGGAAAGGCGGATATGGTTGTTGATCTAGAAACCAAGTATTAGTTGGGCTAGAGTAGGTGCCTAGTTTTGGGAAGTTGGGAACGTCGTGGGGTAGCTTGCGGAGAGGCTAGCTCTATGACTAGTTGGAACTAGGGGGCACTTTTTAGCTTACCAAAAAATCACGAACTAGGGTCGCTGTTGTGCAAAAGAATGGATTATTGTGATCAGTGACAGTAGACAGGTAAAAAGCGGACAGGTGACAGCTTCCCAGATATTGGATGAAAATCGTGGATTAACGGAGATCTACTAAGTTAACCTAACAGGAAATTTAGACTGAGGATCACCAGTCGCCGAATCGCTGCTGTCATTTCCAGTAAACGATGTATGTATGGCAGAAACAGTCATTAGGTGCTAGTTGCGACTGCTTGTAATCAGGAAGTGATGATTTATTGGCATTTTGTGCATACGCTCTAGATTAGACTGAGGATCACCAGTCGCCGAATCGCTGCTGTCATTTCCAGTAAACGAATGGTGTATGGCAGAAACAGTCATTAGGTGCTAGTTGCGACTGCTTGTAATCAGGAAGTGATGATTTATTGGCATTTTGTGCATAAGATCGCTCTAGATGATAACAGAGGGTAACGTGTGTATCATGTTTGGATGATGAATTGGACTTTGGGTCGCGTGACCCAACGAAGACGACAGTGGCAACTTCTTGCATGTCGACGTTAACCATGAGCCCCACACAGTAGCCTCAGCCTACCCCATGCATATATATACATGTATATATATATAATAACTGAAAGAAAATTGTCATTCGCTTGTATACATTGGTATTGCGAGACAATTGACAAACGGACAAGTCCAGTCCAACTACAGGAAGAAAAAACGGGTGCTTTTGTTCACTTTCCTAGATTTAACGCCAAAGCTGAGAATCACCGGTGATGGGCGATGCACCTGTGCTATTGGAGGGGTGGCGGATACACAAACGAAACATGCTGCAACATGACAGGGCGACCCTCCCTACAGGGTGTACCTGTCCACCACACAAGCTACTCATCCCTCGTGCATGCTACGAGATCTGAGGGTCACAAGCCACCAAGCAGTTATAATTGCGGCTTGTGCATTAACAAATAACTCCAGCTACCTGATATTTTATCCGGCCAGGGGGAAACCCACGCTAATCAAAGTGCTCAGTCATTTCAAACAAGCAAACAGCCACTGGATGAGACAAGTCGCGGAGGAGATATACTGCGATATCTGGAATATCGTGCCAGCTGAATCATGAGGCGGCCTGTGTGCAGCACATTCAGCTGGAGGACATCATAAACGAGAGATTCAATTGAGTCTCCCGTGAAAATCAAATTGATTTGCA
>NW_008752229.1:1138-2391 GCF_000715545.1 Opisthorchis viverrini | reverse complement strand
TGTAGTTGCAGGAGGTGAACGTCTGCGTAAGAGATAAATAAAGTGGTAAGTTATAGACAAGAACACTTGGGAGGGTGGTTGTCACACTTGTGGGTTAGTGCCAAGGGGTTCAGGCTGGTGAGTGTAAATACTACGATCTAGTAACACGACAGTCGGGGTGAGTGCGCAGATTAGAAGGGCTAAGGGCCTAGTTCAAAAAAGTGTCTAATGTAAGCTGAGGTGCGAAAGGGCGCTCAGCTCCCTCAATAGAAAGGTAAGAATCGATGGCCTTTCGATAGCCTACATGAGATGAGATAGTACGGATATTGGAAGGGAGGTTGTTCCATAGTTAGCAATACAGACAAAGGAAAAGTTCTGTCTAAAGACAGTTCGGCAGGTGGACAATGGGAGTAAAATCCAGAGTTGCGAATATTACAGGGAGTACAGGACAGCGATCAGCTATGTAAGCCCGCTGGTAGATTAGGCGATGCAGAAGGCCTAGATTCAACCTGATGCGCATTGGCCATAATGGATCCGGCCCAAGTGACAAACAACGAAGACGATACGGCAGTGTGGATTACGCCGGGAACAAGGACTTGGTAATCGATCGCTGCACCTTCTCCGCAGTAGTCCGGCATGCGTGCGAATACTGTGAGGCGAATTAAGGGCTGGATTTAAGAATGGGACTTACAAATTTTTTAAAGGTAACAATTAAACATGATTTATCGTGGAAGGATCGGCGAATGTAAGCGCAGATCTTGCGAGCTTTGGCCACTCTGTACCTTGCATGTTAGTTCCAGCTAAATGCACAGGAATACTTACCGCATAGGTCTCTTACTTCGGGAAGAGTAGGAATCAAGAGTTCATTAGGTGTGAGTATCCCAGGAGGAATCTGGGATCGATGTGACAGGGCTTGGTATTTTAGAACAGCGAAAGAAAGACAGGACCAGAGGGATAAAGTATTCGAGTCAGACTGAATGTTAGCAAGAGTAGAAACAGAGTCACTGGCCTTCGACGTGTAAATTATCTTAATGTCCCGACCTAAAGCTGCCACCTTGACGTGGTGGTCGGGCTTCAGTGCTGCAATGATCCCGCGGGCTACACTGGCTGAAACTTCGTTCCACAAGGTGCAACCATGCCAGGAAGGCCAAAGGGGAGCAGCGAGACTCCGTACTACGAGTAATCGTGCAACGAGGCGGCCTGGGGATAAAGTCGTACTGTCCTCTGCAACAGGGGTGTGAAGGCAGTAAGGTGTTTCCCCCAGGCGACCAGCA
>NW_008752229.1:0-1032 GCF_000715545.1 Opisthorchis viverrini | reverse complement strand
TGTAGTTGCAGGAGGTGAACGTCTGCGTAAGAGATAAATAAAGTGGTAAGTTATAGACAAGAACACTTGGGAGGGTGGTTGTCACACTTGTGGGTTAGTGCCAAGGGGTTCAGGCTGGTGAGTGTAAATACTACGATCTAGTAACACGACAGTCGGGGTGAGTGCGCAGATTAGAAGGGCTAAGGGCCTAGTTCAAAAAAGTGTCTAATGTAAGCTGAGGTGCGAAAGGGCGCTCAGCTCCCTCAATAGAAAGGTAAGAATCGATGGCCTTTCGATAGCCTACATGAGATGAGATAGTACGGATATTGGAAGGGAGGTTGTTCCATAGTTAGCAATACAGACAAAGGAAAAGTTCTGTCTAAAGACAGTTCGGCAGGTGGACAATGGGAGTAAAATCCAGAGTTGCGAATATTACAGGGAGTACAGGACAGCGATCAGCTATGTAAGCCCGCTGGTAGATTAGGCGATGCAGAAGGCCTAGATTCAACCTGATGCGCATTGGCCATAATGGATCCGGCCCAAGTGACAAACAACGAAGACGATACGGCAGTGTGGATTACGCCGGGAACAAGGACTTGGTAATCGATCGCTGCACCTTCTCCGCAGTAGTCCGGCATGCGTGCGAATACTGTGAGGCGAATTAAGGGCTGGATTTAAGAATGGGACTTACAAATTTTTTAAAGGTAACAATTAAACATGATTTATCGTGGAAGGATCGGCGAATGTAAGCGCAGATCTTGCGAGCTTTGGCCACTCTGTACCTTGCATGTTAGTTCCAGCTAAATGCACAGGAATACTTACCGCATAGGTCTCTTACTTCGGGAAGAGTAGGAATCAAGAGTTCATTAGGTGTGAGTATCCCAGGAGGAATCTGGGATCGATGTGACAGGGCTTGGTATTTTAGAACAGCGAAAGAAAGACAGGACCAGAGGGATAAAGTATTCGAGTCAGACTGAATGTTAGCAAGAGTAGAAACAGAGTCACTGGCCTTCGACGTGTAAATTATCTTAATGTCCCGACCTAAAGCTGCCA
>NW_008752228.1:187096-187911 GCF_000715545.1 Opisthorchis viverrini | reverse complement strand
TGGATTGAAGCACACAAAACCCTAGAGCATACCGATATTCTATATGAATGCATTCCTTTGCCTGACCCGTCAATTCATCTACAGCATGGTAAGGATAAAATCTACCTAGCGGCATTGTTTGAATGTTTAGTGGAGTTCATCTGAAGCACAATGTTGATTTTAATGGGTACTTTATCAAACAAAACATGGTCCTGAATCCGATGCGCGGTTTTCTGAACCCCGCAAATGTAAAACAGGGTGACCTCAGTTCTCACAGTTGTCGCTATTCCACAGTTTTCCATGTTCTTTACAAACCTGCGTTAACATCGCTGTGTCATTCGAAGGAAGCAATCATCCCCCATATTTAAGTATAAAACAGAAGCGTCATTGCGCTTCGGTTTACAGTCTCCACTTTGATTGTGCACTTAGCATTCTGAACCCCTGCTTTTTTGAACAAATTTATGTAGCCTATGAAATAACCACTCATGTGCGAAGCTAACGTCTGCGAACGAGTTCCTCCATACTTATAGAGACTTCCTTGAAATACTGACATGCATATGTGGTTTCTGAATTGACATCTGTTTACTCCAGGTTACTACATAGGGCGATTCTCTGCTTACATTCACAGTCGAAATTGATGCCTTGACAAAAATCTTTCGACCAGTAAAGTAGTATTGGGTCGTTTCTGGCAAAGCGGTATCTAATTCTCCACCTTTTGTAGACGGATTTGTGATTCGAAAAGAAATCCTGGGATACATAAAACGAGTGATCGGGGAGATTCGCGAAATTTCAGTTGTCTGCTGTTAATATTAACTAAACCAACCTGGTTAAATGAA
>NW_008752228.1:161239-185698 GCF_000715545.1 Opisthorchis viverrini | reverse complement strand
GCAAGACGTTCCCACAGAAAGGACCATATCCGTGCATTTGAACGGACCGACCCGATTGACTACTGAGGTAGGAAAATTGGAACTACTCTGCTTTGTGGAAACCCAAACAGGTATTCAGAAACATAGAGACTCCTCCATACAATGCACATCACGATATATCTAGATGCAGCAGTCTTGCGTCACCAGGGGTACGAAGCCGGCAGCGGGAAAACAGAAATGGGGCTGTTAGTTCAGCTAAGGAACCAGGATTCTCGTTTCTGACAGGCAGTATACATCAATAGAGAGAGAGAGTCCAGTTTAGGAAAAAGAACCGATTGGTTTCCTAATTGCTGCAGCGTTCGTACATTAAAATCAGCTGAGCAGACTGGATTTATGATTCGGAATCTAGGTCCAGGCATAACACATTAGTCCTTGACGGCCCACGATCGGTTTTACTCCGCGGGCTTACCATCCAGGTACAGTCACCCGAAATGAACGTGATTCGCCAGGACTATATTCAGTTTAAAGACATCGGGAACAAGAATTTCAAAACAAACTTAGTGCGAAAATTGAAGCACTTCATGACTCCCAGTTGTTTGGATTCTTACTGGACACACAAAAGATGTGGCTTGCCATGATGTCAGGTGTGGCGCTGGCACCTGAAGAGGGAGTACTCATACTCCAGTGGGATAAGGGCGAAAAGAGAACACGTGGGTGTTAGAAGGAAGGCTGTTTGCTGCCTTGTGACCCACGGTTTTACGTACGTTGGAGCAAATCCAGAACGCCTATGCTTACAGAGGATGACAGTTAGGGTTCTCCGTCGTGACATGTGACTCAAAAGCCAAACCACAAAACACCTAAATCACCTAAATAGCATTTTAGCACAATGCGCATTTTTCATGAAGCAATTTGCCATCGATGTTCCAGTCAGGAAGCTGGAAAATCCGAATACTTTATTCAACCCCCTACCCATCAACCAACCTGGCGTTAGAGACTCTGCAGGTGTCACACGTGCACTCCGCATCCGGCTGTGTCTAGAGGGATGGAAAATGCTTCTCTTTTGTTGAACACCTTCAGGCTGTTGACCAAAGGATTAGAATCTTTCCGACTGGTTTGAAAATCTGATGGGTTTGGACCACGTGTCATTTTTTTGTCTAACGAACTGCTGAGGTATTCAGACCACCAGTTGTCCGTCGATAGATAACGGATCACACATAATGTGCAGTTATTCAGCTGACCAGATTAAAACTATTTGAGGTGAACGAGGTTTTTCAAGTCTCACACATTTGACACCAGCCATTTTGAAGAGCATGACGGTCTATTTTACAAGCCCTGAGAGCTACAAACGAAAATATGTGCGATGCTCAACTGGTGAGGTAAAATTACTTTTGTGTTCCTTTCCAAATAAAGTGATTTTTTATAAATTATGACACCTCACCCCATTAGTAATACTTTTCGGGATATTTCGTGATTTCTTAAACCAGAAAACCGATGTTTTATAAACAATCATTACCTTAGGGTGTATATCCAATACATTAGGCCCAGTGGTTTTATTTATCGGAAAGGGATGCTGGCTTCGGAATTACAATAATTCTTCTCTTGTCTGACACTCCTGAGTGAACACACTTGAACTCTAGTGGGCATTATAAAATCTACTTTAGAAAAGTTACTTGGTTGGGCCCTTCGTACTCCAGTTCACTGGACAGAATGAGCTCGACGTAAAGATCCGGCTTCTTATCCGAAACTTGTGATAACTTCTAATAACTTGGAGATCAGGGGATTAACCCTAAATCTGGTATTTTAAACGTTCGCTTTACCTTACAAATGCACAAGAAGCGCAGTTACGAATAACCCTCCTGATGCCTCGGGTGTTCAGAGATCAGTCTTCCGAGCAGCGACTGGAGTCGCCATTCACAACTGAGGTGCTCTTAAATTGTTGGCTACCATTTGGTCAATGCTGAGGAAGCTTTTTCACCGACTTTTTCCGTCACTTGCTTCTGTCGAGGTAAAAGGGTAAGAACGGGCGTCTTGATTGAAACCCATTGGTTGTCTGCCTAGAGCGGTCAATGGAACCCCGATTTTCGGCTGGCGACAGTGAGCATATAGAGACAGCTCCAATGGATTGAACTTATGAGATCAACTGACTGAAGTCAAACACAGGCAGTATCACACACAAACACTGGCCGTATCACAATAAATCCAACGGTAGACCTGGTTAATATGGTATGACTCGTAAAGTTTGTAAGTGGGCTCGGAATGCGCTGGTATCCGTTTAGTAACTGCCCTTAGAAACTTCGAAAGCTCAATATATGTCCTAATTGTCATAACTGTATACGTACCAACACTTAGACCTGGGAAAGACGGGTTTCTTGATGCTCCCTAAGTTCTACACTGTTGATAAATCACCGAGTTATGGCGTGATGGCTACAATACCCTTACCGGACTTGTAACTATTTTGGAAAGTAAGGTCTCAGCTCTAGCTGCGAAGGGATAGCTGAGTTGTCCAATTCGTTAACTTCAAAAAGCGCTTCCAACCCCTTGAGAAGCACTTGTTACATAGGCGATCAAATAGTTGTTAGATAGCCCACCAGTATGACTGCATCACTACTAGTTCCGGCTAAACCCCACGCCTAGAGAATTCCCGTTGCTGCAGAACGGTGGACGCAGGAAACCATCTGAAAGAAATGCACACGCCCATACAAACAAAGCTTAGGAAGTACAACATCACGCTATCCAGGTTAACTTCAATCTCGATCTGATGCCATCAGCGAAAAACTCGAAATATGTTCTGCACTGCCCAAGGATATCAAGGCGCAGCGGACGCTAAAAATTGGCGCGACTCTCGATGCTCCTGTTAGCTAACTACCGGCGTCGCCACACCAAAAGAGGGACTGGATCTCAGGGCAAACTATGCCCTTTGCGAGGCCAGGCTAGGAGGATGGGATCTGTTTTGTTCTATTCTGTTCAGTCCGGGACAGCAACATGTTTCCTTCCGCTTAGAGCACTTCTATCTGTTTATCCTTCCACAGAAGAAGTAACCGTCACTGCATACGATTACTGAAAGTAGCTTATAAATTATTTATCATCCCATCCTTTTTATTCAGCTTTTCCAGCGAGACACCCACGCATCAGATCCAACCAGACAGGTTTTCACACAGGAAAGTTTGGTACTAACTGAAAATTCGCTCTATATTGTGTTCTAGAACAAAATGCAGACATGCTATAGAGGATAATGTCGTTAGCTTAGGTAGCGTAGATGGTCTTTGGCTTGTTCGCTGAGCTGGGCAATTTGGTTGCAAACGTTTCATCACCAGTCGAGGTGACATCATCAGTGCGTAGTTGTGCGTAGCGGTGGGTTAGTGGTTGTGCATCAACAGCCAACTGTTAAATTTTTCACCAACTTCCGGACAGTGTTCAGCTCTGCGAACCCAGTGGCACTGCGGACCATATTGGCATATTGGAATAGGAAGGTGTCATCACGAAGTCAGTCGGGCCGTTGAGATCTTGTTGTGTGGCCATATGTACAACGAAAGTGGTCACCCCCTACCCGTCTCCCGGGCTCCACGAGACTGTTCATTGCCACTTACACCGTTCAGTTTCGCGGTTGATTGGGCAGTATACCAAGATTTAAACCAACGCCAGGGGGTGGATATTGGATAGAATATACACAGCGCCACATTCTACAGCATTTCCTCCACAGAAACTACCGTCATGCCCCTTGATTTTGCCTACAGATTAAGGATTTTCTTCACCTTCGCTCAACTCCGACAGGCAGTTAACGACAAACGACTGAGGCGTGCAATGTACCGCGGAAAAGAAATTACTCTGCAGAAGAAGAAGATCAAATTCCACCAGCTCGTCATCCGACCTATTACGCTATGCGCTTGCGAAACTCAACCGATACAGGTCTCAGTTACTGTTATGACAGAAAATTTTAACCACCCGTTTTTCAGAAATTTCCTCATATTGCATCCTCACAACAGGGTGTCGGAAAAAAGAAGTTCACCGTCAATGCTTAGGCACTGCTAGTCTCAGTCAGCTAATCCATCAACGTCGGCTCGATTCTTTGAACAATTTTCAGCCCCCGTATAAGGAAAAAGATCGCAGCGGTTCTTGTTGCTAAATCGGACCAAGACTGACGCCGTCGTTGTGTTGATCATTATCGTTGAATCCGTCGTTGAATGTCTAAAACTACACACTGTCTGTGGCCCACAACACTTCGTCAAATTCTACAAAAACCTTGCAACTCATCACCGTGTATGGGTAGCGGCGATTCGAGAAGCCGGCTCACTCAGAGATGGATAGAGCAAAGTGAAGTAAATTACATCAACAGACCTTGCTCAGTATTTCGAAATGTGGTCTGTATAACCTGGACGGTCGATGCAGCTGCGGCTAAACTGAATTATGTTTCGAGCATTTTGCAGGAAAACGGATGCCTACATAAGTGCCTACCATGACCTAGGACACTATTAAAGTGTTTCACTGTTGTACATCAGTCCATATTTCAGCACTCCTCAAAAATTTACGCTTTGTTACACTTCGATGTGTTGCCTTGATGTGCTCGCTGGAATGATCCTTCGGATTATGTCGATCCATAATCTCCTGCCCAAGGAGCACCCAGACAAGGGAATATTAGAAATGGCAGCCACACGAAGAAAGATGAGCTCCTGTCTGCGTAAAACCTTATTACGAAGTAGTCAGTGGTTCATGCCGTGGTGTCTATCCTGTCTTATAAGGTTGTAAATACATTGAAGCATTCACTCAAGGCGTAAAGCATTTTTCCGTTTATATAGGCTGCGATTGTTAACCTCCGCTGAACAGACCAGAGATACTGGAACCTAAAACTTCACGTTCCGACGCCCAATGAGACAACCATTGACTTATATAACACGATTGAAAAAAGTGATGCAACCTCGAATGCATTCACTGTGCACAGTGTATCAGAAGTCAAGCATCTCTACCTTACTTCCTGCAATATCGGGTTAGGTCAGCAACCACATGCAATGGGATCAAACCTTCGATTCGTTGTCTCTGGACAAGGTTCTTCGACAAAAACCGGACACATTCTGAGTGTAGGCGAGACTTTTGACACAAATGTAAGGAGGAGTTACCACCATACTTTCACATTGTCCTGTGAATCATAATTTTGGATCAAAACTCAAGATCTGACCTACATTTTACGACAACGAATACTGTTTCGCTGACGTAAAAAAAATCATGCTTGTAACCGACGACGACAATACTGCTAGCGAGTCAATTAAAAAAATGACTTCTGAATAATTTAGGATATGTCACAAACTAATCAATTGCCTTTGAAGCAGGCGAATACCGCATTATGACTCAGATGCCACACCAATCTGATCTGATCAATCTAGGTGAGTAAGAACACCTCAGAGAAGGGTTATCTGGAACAATGGACCTAAATCTTCGAAGACGAATCCATTCAGACTACTTTAACAAAAATTATCAGAAAGTTATTCATTTGTGCACTAGTCCCCATTGGAAAAGCACCTCGCTTCCATATGTTTTAATCTAAACTGAGGGTAAAACCTCCATTCCATGAGACAAGCGGGGAACGGGACATCGGCGGGAAGGTCACGTAAGATATCACTGAACAATCACCGCAGACTTGGTCAGGGTTATTTTGCTGCGAATACATTATCCCGAAAATCGACCCACATTGAGACGTGCGTCAAACATGAACAAACACTCATAAACAGGATTCAAATTCGGTTAACTATCGGCACACCAAAGTGGATGAGAAAGAATAGATGATTCTGGCGAAATCGGGTTCCCCTGTTTCCGGAGTCATTGTTTTACTTCCACTTGCCTAAGCTTCTTTCACATTTCCCGTTTATATAAAGTCTCGTACAGGGTATAATATTTTTTCTGATTTTCATTTACCCCCATGAACCAAGCAAAATATGATACAGTGCTGACCTGGCAGCTCTGATTGTTATATGACCGTTCGTCCGCTCGACATTCTATCGATCACCACAGCGGGTGGCGTCAGCTAACCAACAACGGCTCGTATGAATGTCCTGTCGGTGCTTTTGGGCGCGAAAACACACTGCAGCTAAAAAAATCATGTGGGAATGCTTCACCTAGCAGAATGGACAACTTCACCTTTGTTTGCCTTCAGTAATTCTTTCACAAATGAAACGAAGGTTTTATTTGGAAAAAATTCTCCAAATGTTTGCATACCATCACAAACAATCATAGACCATCATAAACGAGAGACTCGGCTGGATACGGCTGCATCTCTCGACAAAACCAAATTCGTATACAAATGACCGTATTTGCATACTCCCTCCTCATCGGTCCTCCTTCACCTCAAATTCACATAGCTTGCCGGGATAGTCCAAACTGGAATCAGTCATGTGTGACTGATATGCTAAATCTATCTATGTTAGTTTGTGTGCTGGCTTTTCATGGCCAACACTGTATATTTATGCCACAGTTCTAACGAAATCTTCTCCAGCTCATATTCCACACCAAGTTCGTTTCCAAAAAGAAAGTTTTTTAGAACTGTCTTAGTCATTGGTACCAACTTCATCAGAACAGCTTTAATGAGTGATACAGTTCCGGAACCAGCTTCTTCACTCAGAAATATGTAGGCCACTTCTCTCAATAGGCGACTGCGAGATCATGCTGGAACACCCACCCATCCATATCAGGCGTAATAAAAATAACTGAACCCATAGCAATTCTATTATCCCAAAGAGGAATCTTGGTACCCTGAGGGTAGTCGGGTGTGATTAATTGAAATCCGCCAAATTTCGGGCTCAGTATGTAGCTGAGAGGTGTGCCTCAAATAGAAGTGTAGCTCGAAGACTGCATCAGGGTTAGGTTAGCAGATATTCAAGCCTTTGGAGGATTCCACTCTGTTGCCGGTTAGGGTAGGTCAAGTCAGTATTCTTCAACAGAGATTTTGGCAGCCCACTGACTGATTTCCAGAGTACGAAACGGATTTCAACACAGGAGAAGGTTGACAAAAGCAAGAAAAACTTGTGTCAGAGTAACTGTACCAACAGTGAAATACTTAATGTTAGGCAGTCTGGGAGAATGCAGATAGAAAAACAGTTAGTATAAGTACATAACGATTCATCATTGATCGTCTCCACAAACATAATTAGTAAAACGTAGAAATGTCCTAATCTAGGGGTAAAACAGACGAGAAGTCAAGTCAATCTAATCAAGGTTCGCGCCAAAATAAATCTAATCTAGGTACCCCTTTGTGTGAAGCATCGACAACACAAGTAAGACACCCAGGAAACGAGAATTTCCTGGAACTACGTCCGGAAAGGTCCTACCAGGCAGCAAGGTTTCATAAAGCTCACAAATAATCAGGAGGCGGACCAGTCACAGGGCAAGCTAATTAGCAAACCAAACGATTTATTCAAGGTCGCAGGCCAGAAAGAACGCAGAAGTGAAAAATTGAGTTCCTGACCTAATGTTCTTGACTTGTCGACCGCTTTGACCTTGATTTGGCCTATTTAAAATTGTACCAACCCTTCTAATTTCTAAGCGAATACAGCAATCGCATGATCGTAACTGTTCATGCGTGCCACAGCGCTACATTTCGAAAGAAGCTAATTTCGGTTGCACGGTTCGGGAGACACATACGGATTGGCATTTCGATCAAATCTCCAGTGAAGTTGTGTGCCAAACGAATCTAACAACAGATGCCTCAAAATATTCACCCCTCAGGGACTTTAGGATCGAACCACTACAAATTGGGTCCGAATAGGTAACCATCATGTGTCTAAGTTCTCTCGTGACCAACCCCCTACTCCGTCATAATCGAGTCGGTCTACTTACTTTCGAAATTCGACAAGCCAAAAGGTTATGCACATGCAAGTGTCTAACTTGCCAACAACAAGTGCTTGCTCCAGATCTTCCATGTTCCCATAACTCATGATTTAAGCGCCACGTCCTTAGGAATGTGAAATTGTGTGTGATCATCTCGTGATGAGGAATAAACCATGATACAAATCAAACGTAATCGGCGGTAGTTGCCCTAAGCTTATCTGGACCTCTGGTAGATACATCACCTGATAGCATTGACACAAAAGGCTACCTTGGATGACATATCTAGACTCCAGGCACGTTCGCCCTCCTGCGCGTCACGGTCATTAGTTTGAAAGCTTGATTTTTGCTGGCTTCAGAATGAAGGACAAATTTACATATTATTTACCTGTATTAAGTTATGGACTCCGTCAATGGTCGATTCACACTACCCTGATTTGAACAATCCTTATATTCTGACCCCGTTGCTGGACTCCACGGAAACTCTCAGTACACCGTCCCGAACCGAATAACGATTCCGATTCCGTTCCCAAATTTCGCTTCGCTCAATCCATTTTCATTAAATCGGAATTCAAACCTACGCATTCTAAGTAGTGCTAATTTAATGAGCCAATACAAATTGACTTGGTCATCAGGATTTGGAAAGTCATAAATACGAATCCATGTACACATAAAGCAAACAAAAAGGCAGAGACGCTCACAAACAGAGCCCAACCACAACAGCTACTGAAAACAGAAGAACAAATGCCAATCAGGGGAAGACAGACCACCATAAAACGCAACTCGCAAATGTATCGATCAGAATGGAGACAGAATAAACGGCAACAGTCATATGCGGGAAAGGAAAACCACAACATGACAATATCGCATCGGGGTCCATAAAACAGGGAGTACGGTAATTTGCAATTACAAGATGATACGAGATACGCAAGCTGGAAACCACTCACTGATGATGTCTCGGAATGGGAAGAAAACACTTGCTTGCACATTGTCAAGCTCAGCTAACGTCAACAACCAGCAGACGTACCCGGCATTTAAGTATCGCAAGATATTTCTACAAAATGAGAATATTATGACACCTAGGACCCCTGAAGCTAGTTTCTACCTATTCGTGACTGGTAATGATGACGATGACCAAGGCAGTTTATTCATAAATAGGCTATTAACGATAGGCAGGAGATTTTCTGTAGCCTCTTTACTTCATGGCTGGTCGGAGTAGTGATTCATAATTCTGCCCATAAAGACCATTTTGACAAACAAATGCACAAAGTGGGATGGACGTCAATGAAGTGTTACTGGTTCTCACAAACAACAAAGCGATCACCGTTGGACGTGCAGCACAGGGCTTAAGGCGCGCTTACACCGAGTTCAGCAGCCTTGATACAGAAAATGGTAAGTTAACAGGAAATTGTAACTAGCAACACAATGATAAGAGAGAGTGACCAGGGGAAAAAACATTACCGAGTAGGCAAACAGTCAGTGTCGAAATATCAGCTGCACGATAGTAACTTCCAGGGTAAAAATAATAACCTCAGTTGAAGCCTGAATGTAGAAGCACGTGAAAGTTAACCGCTCAGATGTTTGTTCCTAGGTCAGGTTTGTTTCCCCAATCATTTGACAGATCGTTATGGTACCATAGGGCCTACTCCGTACAGGGTGATGGCCCGATGAACAGAAAATGGGAGTTCCGGCTGGTAGAAGTCTTGGAAATAAAACGTGTCGGAGTTTCGCACAAATACAATATCTGAAACCCTGAGACAGCTATGGTGGGAACTGGGGTAGGACTATTGTTTCATGCATACACGGCATTAACGATTCATCTGAGTCGAATTATACTCATACACTCCAAGTAAGAATAGACGCTTCATATGGTGCCAACATATATCCTGAAGAAAACATCTGTCTGCGATGACGTACGATACATGGTAGTTATCGGACAAAAGCGGAAACTACAAAATGGTAGGAACGAGCATCCAGTGATTTCAACAACAAATGAATCGGACCAGCTCTCGGCTTTCCAGCTAGTAAGTTCTGCAAAGCTGGAGGGACATAATTCCAACCTGAACCCTGCGAAACCCTCCCTCTGATAAAAAACACTTGGAGCTGGACTACAGTTCGCGTCAAAACGACCGTTAAAGCAATAGAAAAGGGAAAATTGTTTCCAGAATAACTCCAACGGAAAACTGACAAAACCAGTAGAATGTCCATCAGAAGTCTTTTTGCCATGTCCATTGATAGTAAATCTCAAGTTACCTTAAGAGACTAATTTCACCCTTAAGACCATATTATAGCTCAGTCTAAAGTAATCCCTCAAAATGTCACCACTGGGAAAGGGGACCTCTGGTCTCTCAAAAGATTGGATCGGACCATCTTCGGGATTAGTGTTAAACAAGTGTACTAGGTCGTGGAGACGTTGTGCAAGAACTGCAGATGCCTGCAAATCATGCTTTTTTCGCATAAAATATTCCTTAGTATTCGACTAAGTTTATTTCCTGGCATAAACATGATGTAATATAGATTAAATAACATGGACTGCAAACAGAGGTACCGAGTTGCTCGGTAGCCCAAATGGAACTCACTACCGTCATCTTTCGCTTCATTTATGCCGTTTTTCAAAGTAGACCGGCAGGGATTAAAATACTTATCCAATTTTAGCTTAATGTAACTGATGACGTACTCCGAAATCGGTGCCAGTCAGTGACAAAGTCACATCTTTCAAGGTCACCCAAAAATTAGTAAAAAGAGCTAGCTAAGAAATCGGCTTCCGTAAATTTTACATCGCCGATATTCTGCAACACTGATTTTGTTCATTTTGCCTCGGTTTGTGATTTATGGAGCATTGTTATAGGTTGGAAGAAACCCACTTTGGCATAGGCCTACCTGAATTTTGTTTTAAAACATGATCACCGGTACCTTCGAATGATGGCAGTAGGCAGCTCACTAGTCTGCGACATAAGTGCTAGATCAGTACTTGGCAGTGAATCGGAACCATCAGAAGATCAAATGAGGCTTCCGAGATTACGCTGACCGACGTATTTACTATACACGCCTAGCCATCAGCCACCAACCAAAACATTTAGGCCTTCGGAACACACAGGATTTTCATGTGGTCACAAGGCAATGCGAAACGAAAGCAACTCGGACTATTCAGGAAGATGGCACCTCTAAAGCAGTCCTGTAGAAATCCCACTGCATACTTGTGACATTTTCTCCCACAGATTGGTCCTAACACTTGAGGGAAGGGCTTTCTAAGGGGATACATGTGCTGACATTTCCAGCATATTCATTCCCTCAGGAACTTTCTCGATCGTCCTGGGAGATTCCACGTCACAAGCCACCACTGAAATGGATGAAACAAGTTCATCGCCATGCGCCACAAGGAACACCAGCTTCCGGGGACTGGAAAGACCTAGAGGAGTTGTCAGCAACCAAAATTCTAATTGGGACTCGTAATCGTTATCTGGCTGCAACGCAACTCTCACGGACTATTCGAAATGACGGCGCTTTATGCAACGTTGTGCTGCCATCGTAACATTCCAATATAATTCTAATCGAATCGATTTGACATCCAATTATTGTCACTATCCGATTTCCATGACGAACCGCGAACCTGAATGCAATTTCGACCAGTGGGCGACACTGGAGAGATGCGTCGTCGATTACCCAAATGCACCCATTACCATTTGAACTCAGCACATGACCGCTAATTATGTTGTTTTGAGAACTTGCGCTCCGAAATACACTTTCCTGTTTAAGAGTAAAGGTCTCGGTTGACGAATACACCGTGGTATCGTTTAGACGTTGAATATAACCGGTGTTTGCAAGTGCTAGGTCAGTAACTGAGAAAGAAACCGACTCACTTACATTTCCTAGTAGCACAAGCTTCATCCACTCTGAACTGGTCATACCATTTGGTATCCCCCACCAACTCTAAAAACAAAGCAATACATGGCACATCTAGTGGTTAATTAGTGTTGATCCCGAGCCACTTTGTGTTCATGAGAGTTGAGATGTCAGAATATATTGATAGTGCTTACAAACATGCCACAACGCATTACTGTCATACCAACCACGCACTTCAAGTCAAAGAGCGATTCTTCAATGTCCCGAGGGCAGCCGTTCAAACGGTGTTCAAGGGTATAGAGAAAGCAAGACGCAAGCTTGCCTTTATCAGGAAGCATCATTACCAATTAGTTGTTATTAGGATACATTCGGAGGTAGTGCCGATAACTGGGGTGATTTACTAAGAGCAGAGTGCCATCCGAATAAGCGTAATGAGTGCGATTCATCCGCAGTGTCTCAGAGCTGACTCGCGTCATGCTAACACGGACCGCTCAGGTAGTTGACAAATTTTCTTTAACAGGGTTCCTCAGTGTATCCCAATGGATGCCATGACGCCCGTTCATGGACCTCATTTCCAACTTAGTGAAAGGAATCGGTTGAGCCCTACCGCACCTTTTCTGTGTCATCAGAAGGAATGGGTCGTACTGCTTCAAATCTAGGCATGTGCAAATATGCACCAGCTAAATCTAGAGCACCTGCAGTAAAAAATACTAAGAACCCTTGACTGACCCCATAAGTTCGTAGTTTACGCCAATATGTAATACACATCTTCCATAAAACGTATGAAACAGACTTTTGAGATGCAGTAATCTGTTTCGAAATATGCACCCACTAGGCAACCGTGACCTTGACGTTGGGCAAAAGTTGTCTAGCATCTACTGCCAATAATGGAAGAACTCACACATTTCTAGGGACCACGCATCATTCAATCGTGGACCGTAGTAGCCAGAAAGGGCCGCAATGTTGCCACCAGTTCTTGAGTTAGCACGAAGTTGAGGCTGCCATGAGAATCACTCAATAGGATGCAAATAAATCTCGTCACACAACCAAAGGGAAATAATCATCAGTGTACTTGACCGCAAAGCCATGCAAACAAAGGACAAACAACTTGTGATTTCGGAATTTTTGTGTTAACTCCTTGGTCACAGTCTGCCAGCTCTTTCAGTGATGCGACTCCCTGCCTAGGATATCAGAACAAATCCATGTAAACAGAAGAGGGTCATTGAGGAGTATTAATTAATTGGAACTTGGTCTTGAACATGTGGAATGCAACCGTTTTAACAGAGTTTACAGACATGAAGACAAGTCGTGGGTCAAGTAAACTGAGGAGATATCAGATGAGAGATGTACGCTTAAATCGCCGAATCACAGTGTTCCGATTGTCCTCCTTCAGGATGCAATCAGATGAGAATAATGCATCACAAAGCGAAATTATTGCACATCATGGGAAAGCGAATATAAATGCAAATACTGTAACAATGCGGTCAGCTACTTGTTTTCAAACCATGAAGAACATTTATGTACTATTTGATGCTGGAGTGACTGGGGCTTGGATCAGCGTTGGATTAGAGTCAAGGAGAACACGGTAAAAGCTGCTCAGTGGACCGAGATGTCTGTCTTCCACGAGTGAGAACCTTGTGGTGAATTCAAAGAAATGTCTCGCCAACGTGTTTAAATGTGAAACTAACTCCAGCTGTTCAAGATGGTGAAAATGTGCAAAATACAGGTGCATGATACACAACAACAGATTCTTGCAAATTAAGGTGACATAATTTGGAAGATCAGGTGGAAAAGGTTCACCTTGGCGGACGGGAAAAATGCGCGCAGATTGAATGAGTTCCTGACAGGAAGAGAGTGCACTATGAATCTGCTGACGAGCTGGACCGGGTGAATTGTTTACGACTGTACCAGAGTGTTTACTCTTCTTGCTTTTGTCTTCATCCGGACTAGCCACGGAGTTTGAATCAATAGCGTTCGACCAAACAGAGGCACTGACAAAAGACATTGTGTCGGGCAGCAACTGACTGCATGTACAAAGCTCGTGAACCGCATCAAAAACTGTACTCATATTATCAAACAAAGCGATTGTATGGGCAGCCAGCCACTCATTCTGGTCCATTGCCGGAAAAGGCTCCACAAGGTCACGAAAGTCTACATATTTTGAGGGGTTGGAACCGGTAAGTTGTTGCATTACATATTTTTCTTGCATGAAGAGTGGACAATCGGAAGCCCCAGTTTCAGGGCTAGTTGGGGCAGATTTGGAGCTAGAAGGCCCCTTTCCCAAAATTAAACTTCGCTGTCCAAAGATGGAACCCGAACTTGTGGCACTCGTGGATACGAACGCTGGGGCTGTGGGGCTACAAACAGGGGATACACTGCGAGAGCCGTTAGGAATAAACGGCTCACAGCTGGTTGGTGAGACACCTTTCACATCGCCTTCCACATTTCCTGATAAAATAGCAACTGTGCCAGGTGAGGTAGGACTACTCTGAACAACAGAATCAGAGACTACCGGCAAAGTGCTGCTGTTTGTATTGACCAAACCTTTACTGACACCTCTCGCCTTTCCCATCAACCAGTCCATTATGACAGTCAAGTTGCTTGAAAGAGGCGCTGCAGACGTGAAAAGCCTAAAAGAGAGAAAGATACCAATTAAATAGCAGTCTGCAAAAGGTTGGTAGCGTTCCGTTCTTATGTGGGATGATTGTTACCTCAGTGTTATTCATATTCACTAAGAATTTTGACTGGAGCGCGTCTAGATGGTACTGCCTGACACAGTGAAATAAAAACGGAATGTGGATGTTACTGGACGGAGATCGGATGCATGCTTAGATAAATTTACGCATTCACATGCGAAGAGGGAAAGCTGAGTGCATGAGTCAGTGTAGCTGAGTAAAATGAAGTGAGCTGCGTGACAGCCAAAGTCAACGCATGAATCGCTCTCTGCACTTGCCAATTTGGTACCGTTTGTGGCGCAAAAAAAAACATCTCACTGGGCCTCAGAGGATGCGTGTATCAAACCAGTGCGGACCATATTGTTGTCCACCTGCTGGACTTGGCCACTTCGTGGGAAGGATCCGAAACATCTTCAGGTCTTTGACCACGTATTTTCAGAACTACAGCTGGAAGGGCTAAAAACCAGCCAATCCGCAATGCGTATAGGAAACGAGTCTTTCGTGGAGCAAAAGGGACTTCACTAAAAAAATTCACCCAATACTGTAAGCTAAGGTGATTGGGCCGTGGGTTACGCATACCGAAAAGAGCGTTTCTTGCCGTGCCGAATTCGGAGTGGTGGAAACCTGGAGGTCGACAGAACTTGTCAGGGCAGAAGGGGGGTTTCAAGGAACGCCTGGGTGCTTCCACTACTATTCGTCTTCTAGTAATAGTAATCATTCAGCTGCAGCACCCTTCCGGTGCCTAGCTGCCACGCCACCTGAAGGAAGCACGAGGACTGGGATACTGCCAGGTTGCCCAAGCCTAGACAGAGGAAGTCGAGAGGCAGAGGTCCGGTTATATGTGACTCTCCCTGTGCTTTCGTTACTGGATAATATTGCGTCTAACCGATGCTAGTTTGGTTCATGATATTAGTTTCTATCAAAATTGTCTGACCAAGGATTGGAGGTGTATACACCTCAGGCGTTTGTAGTAGGCTAGCTCTAGGTCACCCTTGTCGCATTTTTCTTTAAATTAGAACGCTTTGTTCAAAAAAGCTAACATGATTGCGTGGCAGTGTGCCAATGTTTTCCCCTGTTGTTGCTACTAACGGTGGTGTTGATGATGATTCTTCAGTAGAGGTATTTGTTCGAAATTTGATAGGCAATAGGCCGTGACTAGGAAATTTGAGCTACAATTCCAAAGCCGGTCTGGGATCAGAAGCCACACTTACCGATACAGTTTATGAGCCTTCAACCTCTCACTCGTGTACCTGCTTACTGAACCTGTCTGTGTCAAGCTTATAAAGCCTAATAAATCGCACGCGGTTAGAGATGTAGAGGAAGACTAACAAACCTCTCCTAGTTATGAGGGGAGGAAAAGGACGGCCCTCTCCTAGTTATGAGGGGAGGAGGAGTGAAAAGGACGGCAGTTCGTAAGCTGTCAGAAAATGCGCCCACACAACTGGCGTGGTGAAC
This sequence comes from Opisthorchis viverrini, assembly GCF_000715545.1. Taxonomy (NCBI): domain Eukaryota; kingdom Metazoa; phylum Platyhelminthes; class Trematoda; order Opisthorchiida; family Opisthorchiidae; genus Opisthorchis; species Opisthorchis viverrini. The sequence continues at coordinate 169,937 of NW_008752228.1, read as the reverse complement.
GTATTAATGTAGTGCGTGCGCGTAGCACCAGGGTGCTAATTGGTGCTACTGAAGTCGAACTCAGTCTCGCAAAGTTCAAGGAATAAATAAGAAATGAAGGTAGACCTCTGTAAGGAATGAAATGCCTCCGGTCACCAGGATGACTGTGCTATGCATGACGGTACGCCATGCTCGAGTATTACAGTACCAAATGTGGGCACGTCACCCCGCACACTAAGGAGCTTTCAGAGTCCCGAGGGGATGAATCAACTCACTAGCTGAACTCGACTCAGTGGTAACGCATCAACAGACAGTGCTGCGTCGTTAATAAAAAACGAGTGACCATATTCTTAGGAATCAGATAACAACGCAGTAGTCTCCGAGTTCCGCTGAGGCCTAATAAGAATCGTCTCCGAGAGAGACCCCGTATCGATGACGATCGCTGGGACGGTTCATGAAACGGATATCGCTTTGATTCCGGGGTTTACCGAATGTTCGCCAAAACGAGCCTGAAAACGAGGATAAACACACGTTTTATGCATACGGAGACAGCGGACAGTGATCCAAACAGCACCGAAAACTGTTGAATGGACAACAGTCGTCCCGATTCAGGAGCCTTCTAGTTATAAACACTCATGAAAACGTGGTGAGTGAATGATGAAATAGCGTTTTGGAAATTTTTCCTACAAATTAATCGATGCTGGGGAGTCATCTGTTGGGATGATAGCAGCGTCCTGGCTCAGTAAAAGTGGCCAGAGACTGAACTATTGAAAGTGGTTCCAAATTTTGAGGGGGGGGGGCTCCCACTGTGGTCGCTCGCATCGGACCTTGAATAACCCGTCCCAGTAAGGCCGGGTGAAGATAAAAATTGCAGAGTGTACTGAAAGTTTGGAGGGTGACAGGTGAAACCAAACCGTATATTGTGAATTTTCGCAGAACATTCACAGGGTACTGAGCCACTGTTTCGAATCCTCTTGATTAAAATCCTGGAACTTACCGGCAGTCCCAAACGATATGGGGGACCTAAGAAATATGCTTGATTAGTTGTATATACTAGTGGATACACTGCGTCCAGGCATGACGATTCCGGTCGATATGCGGCTCTCTAACGGTGCATTCGATTAAGAATTTCACCCCGGTTTACTGCTTCTGTTCTGATTGTACAAACGACTGATGGCGGAATAGCAACTCTCTCCGGGAAACAACTTTGCCAGAACGTCCTCGAACCACGTCGATCAAGCGATTACGGTTAGGCATAAGAGCCATGAATGTCTCTAATTTTGTATGCTGAAGTCTAACGGCCCATAATGATCTTCGCTTCATAAATTGAAACCTCGTGTATTAAGGGTCACCCTATTGAGGGCGATTGTATCCAACATTCCACCAAGTTCCATGCCGAAATTTCCGCCCGTAACATTAACTCACGATTTTCGAAGCCAGTTTTGACTTCGGGCCCTACACGACGTACACTACAAAACAGGCGACAGTCTAAACAAGCGAAGAACACCCTGGACATTCCTTGGCACCTAAGGTTCCATATCGGCTATCACTCGGCCATTCATTTTCAGTGAGTGGGACTTCGGCCGCGCTCTGTCCTAATCCTGGGAGGCGGGAGGTGGAATGTGTCAACATCAGTAGTGTGATAGAAAAGGTGCGCATCATGTCCTAGAGTTCCCCAGGAGTGCAACATTGAGGGTATGGCTTTGCGACAAGACCCGCCAAACTATCTATTAGAAAAGCACAAAAGCTGCAAGAAACACTTCCAATGCCCTCCATAGATTTGTACAAAGTTGTGCGGGCGGGAGAACCTCAGGTGCTAATTGCAGGAACAGTTCAGGGGTTAAACTGAGTATAAATATAGAAATTGGTTCACGAGAATTAAGCATCGTAATACCCATTTTGCATGACGTCTATCATTAGCAAAGCGAGGTAGATGGAGTATGAAATCAATGCGGAACGTTTGCGCATAGTCACCAGAATAACGGCCTTAAAATATCCTGCAGATTGACCTCGTGACCACTTCGAAGTTGAGAAGTCAATCAGATGTGATGTAGCTCGAACTCACCGAAGTCTGGTAGGATCCCTCATGAGGATCTGTAGGTCAATCTCAAGGAGTATGGTCTCGCAGTTAATGTCACCTACACGGCAACATCCAGCTCAGTTTGAGTCCGCGATTTATTGTGCAATTCAATGGTCGCCAGTGTCCAGGTAAGGACTAACGCACGGTCCTTAATCATCAGCGTACTTTGCTAATGCCCTTCCGAAGTAATAAAACTCTCCTGCCTACTCAATGCAGACTATAAGGAATGGCGGCATCTAGTATGGCTTTAAAGAAGACTCAGCGGCTCGGGAAATTCTGTACATTTGATTTTGTCGATGGCCAAGCAATCATGAAGAGCTGGGTAGTACCCGGCAGAGATCAATGCTTGCATCGCATGTGCCGTGTCAGGGGATACTTAGATCGTGCGAAGTCCTAAGTGTTATTACCTTCGGATATGAAGACGACCGCCACCCTCCCCCCGTAGCAAGCGGAGTTGCAACGGCCACCGGATGGCTCTGAGCGCTCAGATTTTTCATTTCTGTCCCCTGAAGTATTTCCACGACCGTTATCCCACACAAATTATCCATTTTTAGCGCAATCCAAAGAGGGACGATTTACGCCGTGCAGGACCAACAGGACACAAAGGCGGTGTGCAGGATCGATTAGCTCGTATACGACAGCTAAACCTTTCACCACGATACAGGCGTGGTCATGGTGTCCTTAGACATACGCGCCAGAGGGCCTGGGTGCGGAGATCCAGCAGGTACCTTAAGTCCACAGAAGTCGCGGGCAAGGGTTATGCAGACTAAAAAGGTAGACGGCTTGATTGATATTTTCTTGATAGATAAGCGACGGAATCCCACGCACGACTAGGCGCCGCAACGGCAGATATACCACGCTCATACTTGATTGGTGCACATATCGTCGAGCTCTGATTTGTCGAAAACACGGTTTAGAAGGAACTCTTCTCAGAGGCGGTTGGGGATGTTCGAAAGTTTTGTCTTGCATGCCGCAGGCTATTGACACGCCGAAATNCGACGTACACTACAAAACAGGCGACAGTCTAAACAAGCGAAGAACACCCTGGACATTCCTTGGCACCTAAGGTTCCATATCGGCTATCACTCGGCCATTCATTTTCAGTGAGTGGGACTTCGGCCGCGCTCTGTCCTAATCCTGGGAGGCGGGAGGTGGAATGTGTCAACATCAGTAGTGTGATAGAAAAGGTGCGCATCATGTCCTAGAGTTCCCCAGGAGTGCAACATTGAGGGTATGGCTTTGCGACAAGACCCGCCAAACTATCTATTAGAAAAGCACAAAAGCTGCAAGAAACACTTCCAATGCCCTCCATAGATTTGTACAAAGTTGTGCGGGCGGGAGAACCTCAGGTGCTAATTGCAGGAACAGTTCAGGGGTTAAACTGAGTATAAATATAGAAATTGGTTCACGAGAATTAAGCATCGTAATACCCATTTTGCATGACGTCTATCATTAGCAAAGCGAGGTAGATGGAGTATGAAATCAATGCGGAACGTTTGCGCATAGTCACCAGAATAACGGCCTTAAAATATCCTGCAGATTGATCTCGTGGCCACTTCGAAGTTGAGAAGTCAATCAGATGTGATGTAGCTCGAACTCACCGAAGTCTGGTAGGATCCCTCATGAGGATCTGTAGGTCAATCTCAAGGAGTATGGTCTCGCAGTTAATGTCACCTACACGGCAACATCCAGCTCAGTTTGAGTCCGCGATTTATTGTGCAATTCAATGGTCGCCAGTGTCCAGGTAAGGACTAACGCACGGTCCTTAATCATCAGCGTACTTTGCTAATGCCCTTCCGAAGTAATAAAACTCTCCTGCCTACTCAATGCAGACTATAAGGAATGGCGGCATCTAGTATGGCTTTAAAGAAGACTCAGCGGCTCGGGAAATTCTGTACATTTGATTTTGTCGATGGCCAAGCAATCATGAAGAGCTGGGTAGTACCCGGCAGAGATCAATGCTTGCATCGCATGTGCCGTGTCAGGGGATACTTAGATCGTGCGAAGTCCTAAGTGTTATTACCTTCGGATATGAAAAGGACCGCCACCCTCCCCCCGTAGCAAGCGGAGCTGCAACGGCCACCGGATGGCTCTGAGCGCTCAGATTTTTCATTTCTGTCCCCTGAAGTATTTCCACGATCGTTATCCCACACAAATTATCCATTTTTAGCGCAATCCAAAGAGGGACGATTTACGCCGTGCAGGACCAACAGGACACAAAGGCGGTGTGCAGGATCGATTAGCTCGTATACGACAGCTAAACCTTTCACCACGATACAGGCGTGGTCATGGTGTCCTTAGACATACGCGCCAGAGGGCCTGGGTGCGGAGATCCAGCAGGTACCTTAAGTCCACAGAAGTCGCGGGCAAGGGTTATGCAGACTAAAAAGGTAGACGGCTTGATTGATATTTTCTTGATAGATAAGCGACGGAATCCCACGCACGACTAGGCGCCGCAACGGCACATATACCACGCTCATACTTGATTGGTGCACGTATCGTCGAGCTCTGATTTGTCGAAAACACGGTTTAGGAGGAACTCTTCTCAGAGGCGGTTGGGGATGTTCGAAAGTTTTGTCTTGCATGCCGCAGGCTATTGACACGCCGAAATTGAGTTCGCCGAAACTATAGGGTTTTCGAAGTTCTGAAGTTAGTCTAATCAATTTGCACCTTCCCGTGACATGTTGCACGTAGCATTTTGTTTAAGTGAGCGAAATGTCAAGGTCATTGACCATCGCCGATTTGGATTTTTTGCCGGTTTACGCGACATAAAACAGGAAATCGCACTTTAGCATATTTTGGCGTTCCGCGGTGTTCCTGAGGAATAAAAATAACATCTTAAGAGTATTTAATACAGATGCCACCCTATAGGATCAGTCGCAGGCGTTTTTTTGCTTTAGACACGTCCGATTTAACCAATGGGACATTTTTGTTTGTTCACAAGACATTTTCCCCATGGATCTCGTGTTTCATTAGTGCAATAAAGTTAGATAACAGCACAAACTTGCAGTGGCAGTGCGAGGGACACCTGTGGGTGATCCTCCTTCCCAGATATGCATAGCTAGCTTGTAGATAATACAGTGCTGCCAGAATGCTGTGGGCGTCTTTCCTATTATAACTATGACGTTCTATAGATGGTGACCACCAATCATGAAGCGGTCACCACGATGACGGTAGCCTCCTCGACTACCTATTGTAGCTGCTGAATCCGTGTCTATGTGCGACGCTAATTAGGGTTCCCCACATATGCGCGGCAGCCCAATCCATTGAGCAACGACGGCCCCCTGTACTCGTATCTCTACTAGTTTTCACTCACATGGAATGCTTGTTGTAACTGCTAGGCTCGCGTTTATGTGCAACGTTGATAATGAGACTGCACCTATGCACCGATGGTCAATGACGGTCTTGTATACCGTTAACTATACGCGATCCCGCTTGTCTTCGCTAGCTACAGTAAACATCAGTACAATTTATATGCCGACCGGTAAAAATAAGGCCTCAGCTATGCATGATAGCCACATCTGACAGCCTGTTGTACACACAACTGGACTCGAGGTCATCTAACTTGGCTATTGATCGTACCTGTTGAGTCAGTGTCCTTGTACATACATACCTAATCTAATGGCGACCGATTAACCAAATACTCAAAACTGTACGCGATATCGTCTACCTTGACTACTTATTGAAACTGGTAGGCCAGTGCCTATATGCGACTCTGTTTAGTAGGCCTGGGTTATGGGTGACGTCTTAACGACCAACGGCTGCCCGTCATACTCGTAACCGCACTTGATATCGCCTACCCTGGCTGCTTATCGTAATTGCAGCAACTGAGTCTATGTGCAACGCTTAGTATAAAGCTGAGGGTCTTTCATACTATACGCGATGCCGCTTATCTTCGCTACCTACTGTAAACATCACTCCAATATATATGCCGACCAGTATAAACAGGGACTCAACTATGAGTGATAGCATAATCTGACAGCCTGTTATACTCACAACTGTACGCGAAGTCACCTAACTTGGCTATTCATCGTCATACTCATACTTACTCGATGCCGTTTATGTTTGCTACCTTCAGTAAACATCGCAACTGTATTTGACGTAACCTACGTGACTACCTATAGTAACTGCCAGGCCCGCACACATGCTCGTAGCTAACCATAATGCCCCGACAACACATAATAGACTAACCCAACGATCAACGGTGGTCATCGCCTGTCAAAATGCAATCACCACCCATTTTGATAGCGCGCTCCCAAATCCTACTCTTGATTGTACCCCCTCAACCACTCCCTCCATTACCCGAAACAATGAGCTGTCGTTCACCTCGGCTACTTAGCGTAACTGCTATTCGCGACGCAGATAATGGGGCCTCACCTATGCACGGCAACGTAATACAATCGCCAACGACGGCGCTCCATACTCATAACTCCACGCGTTGATGATGCGCCCGCCATGAATTTACGAAAACACCATTGGCGAATTGCATTTTATTCATTGGCATCACTGATACAAGCTTAATTGGTAGTCGCTCCATTTTTCATGTTCTTAAGATCCACTTCACGGGACAAGGATTCTGAAACGGAAAATGGGCAAGCAATTAACCTTCTGGAACAGCACTTAGGCATCTGCATGTAATGGAATTTTATTTGTTTGCTTACCTAGTGGTTCATAATTCCCATTACCGTGATGAGGGATAAATGTATAGTCGTTGCGGATTGCCATGGGTTCATTGAATCGGCATTTGAGGCCTTCGAGTTACAATCACACGAATTCCTCGTCATCACGGGATTCGAAAGCGAGGTCTGCAAAGCGTATGCTAAAAAATTAGGCCTCAAATTACCGGTCTCCATCAACTCCGAAATTGGACAAAACAGTTTGATTGCGACTGTCTTACGGGGCACACTCGGCTTGTCCTCCATGGACCGATCAAGATCAACATCAAAGCAAGCTCTTTTAGCTGAACGGTAGGTAGACTGACCGGCAACTAATGGGAATAGCTTAATTTATACATGTGCACTCACTTGGTGGACGCGCCTGAAGATTTTCTCCACACAGCGGGCAGGGCTCATTGCCGCAGCAATAACGGTGATATGGAAGTCGATCACGTTGACACCACCAATCAGCAGGGTCAGTTGGCTGGCCACAGAGACCACAGGGAACAGCGTCGTTTGACGTCGAACGCCACCGTGGTTGTTTGCGGTTGCCATCTAACACCAGAGGCTGGTTGTCCTGTGCACTAATTGCATTTTGACGCAACATCAGCTGGCTTTGGACAATCAGACGCTTCATGCACCCAGCAGCCTTACGCGGATCCAGCAGCTTCAGTTTGCCAACCAACCGATCAAGCTGCTTGTGCAAATGCTCTATTGGTGATGGATCTGGCTTTGGAACCAGAGATAAAGGTACTCCTTCCTCCGGTAGGTTATATTCGGCAAGCCACCTTTGATGGATTGGAAATTGACCTAGACACTGCATGTTCGATCAATCAACTTACCGCATGGGAACGAGTGGCCTCTGAATACTGAAAATAGGTGTACACAAGGCAGCCACATTGATTGGTAAAATATGCACGTGCAGGTTCCGGCCGAGGTGTTTACTGTCTGAGAACATTTGGGGGTTTGTACCACAAACTGACTGTTACTAACAACGGGCTTCTCACCTTGAAGCGATCTGTCTGCTTGTATAGCAGATTTGGCGTGCATATTCCAATGTGCCTGAGAACCTGATTAGCGGCGTATGTCGTCATCCGGGAAACCACACGTAGAACGTAGATATCTCCCTCCCGAATTTCTCGACGGTCACAACAATAAGTGGTGTGCATTTCATATTCCCGCATTAGCCATTCGCGGTGGTGAGCGGCCTACAAAACGGCATGCTCCAGGCTATCTGAGTGACGCACGCGCCTCTTCAAACGCCTGTTGGCGTTCTCCAGGCGGTTGTTGGTCACATTCCCAAAATGTGCCAACCCACGTTGTGCATGAATGGTCCATTTTCGAGTGATGTGGAGCCAGTGGGCAGTCAAATTAGAGACAAAACTGGGATCTGTTCTCCTCAGGATTTGCGAATCCTGGCGAAATCTACGGGATTAGTGGTCGGTGCACAGTCACTTACTCAGCTGCATTATCAAAGCGAGCCATGCGGTGGAATATGTGTCGACTGTGGTTGGAAATTGTCTGCAAAAGTTACACCAAAGCTATGAAACATACGTGCTTCCGGATGGCTTGCCGTGCGTGAAAATAGCACAGCATTACGTCGCAGCCAAATACAGCTTTGGCAGCCCGCATCTGTGAAGTCATTTTGTCCATGACGAACGTTTTGACTGCACATCGTCCACCCATCAAATCCTTGAACAAGCTGAACAGCTTGCGCAATGGCGCAAAATGCTCGCTTTCGACAAAGGCATACATTACGGGTCGACCGATCCCCATGCCACCTGTCACAAGGAATGTATAAAGCTTGTAACTTCGCAGCGAACGTCAGTGGCTCGAAATTTATTTACCCAAGACGGTTAGTACCGTGTGTAGCATCAACGTTTACAACGTCCGGGAAACGTCTAAAGAGTGCTATCTGCTCCGCTCGAGAAAAGCACAGGTGACTATACCTGCCACCCTCCGATTCCACCAGCAGCACGCGACC
>NW_008752228.1:144728-160826 GCF_000715545.1 Opisthorchis viverrini | reverse complement strand
TATTATTATTATTATTATTATTATTATTATTATTATTACGGGTCGACCGATACCCATGCCATCTGTCACAAGGAATGTATAAAGCTTGTATCCAGAAATGCATTGAATGAGAAAAAACTTTGACGAGCTAAATTCCCCACAAAATCATCCTCCGCACTCACGTGGTCAGCCATAGCAGCCATTTAAAATATGAATATCGCGGGCCTTGAATATCGTGTGGATTGAGTGGATTTAAACAACTTTCAACAAAACTGCGGCCGTTTGGGATTATCTCATATGCCCGAAAAATTACCATCAAATGTTAAAACTTAATGTTATATATTTCCTCCTTCGAACCACGGTTTCGGAGAAATTTTCGGCGCGCGTCTAGCCCACGGCTAAATGTATCTACATGTTCAACTGGGCAGTAGGCGCAGTTCGAGGGTAGGAAGAAAATAGGTATGGAAGTGCAATCAGACTGCGTATGGCAGTGGCTTGCCATCATCGCACTGACACTTCAGTTTCTGGACAGCGCCGTAACGAGCGTCAAGTTTGCGGCAGTTGGACAGTGGATACGTATTCCTGTGGTGGTTACATCTGGGTTAGACGAGGGAACCGACAAAAAGAGGGTCAGGCAGACGTAGACCCATGTGTACTTTTGATTCATCTGGGAACCATATGAGTGTAAACCGGGGCCGGACGGATTGAATGAATGATGCCGTAAGGGGCGTGTACAGCGAATACTGACAAAGTTTGAAGCCTTGGAAGATTGAGTAACAAAGAATGAATAGGATTAGATCAGTAATACTCGGTGGATGCCGGGAGGCATCGAATATGTGGTGTCCTTTGGAAAAATCGGAAGTTGGTCGGCAGCAAGCAAAATGAACCTAAAATTGGTAAGTTCATGTTGGCAGACATAGCGACCAATGACTAACTGATGTTGCCGTCGTAATGTTAGGACATAGAATATTGTTATTAGTAGGCTTTCGACCGGCCTGTGTGCGGTAACTTCAGCTATCGGTGCAAGAGACCGTGAACCTCGCAGATTATCTTCAGACTCTCTCGCGCGTTTTTTAGATCGGATGAAGGGACACTTGTTTATTGCTTGAATTTCGTGGTTTTTTAGATGAAAGACAACCCACACAAGTCACAACTAGATACAGACACAAAACAATGGTGCCCTTTTATGGATTTTCTAAACTAAATCAGACTCAGAACCAGCCGTGATGGGTGATGCACCCGAGCTGATGAAGGGATGGCGAGTATGGGAACGAACCATGTTGTAACGTAACGGATTGACCCTTCATGCATGGCGTGCCCGTTCACCGCATGAGGCTTTCATCCCTCGTACATGCTAACACATCTGTAGGGTAACGGGCTACCAATTAGTCACAATCGGCGGCTGAGCGTTATTAAGTATCTCCAGCTGCCAGATAGTTTATCTGGTAAAGGGAAAGCTAAACCAGCTCGATGAAATCAATAATCAAAAAGCAAACAACTGCCAGAAGTGGCAAGTCGTAGGGACGAATGAAACGGCATCCACCCTTTGAGCTATGAGAGTAGAGTGGAGATATTCATGGCCTGTATCCTATGATCGAAGGATGACGAAGCGTCGTTGTGAACCAAATAACATATGTCACGTCATATGCCAATTCATATGTCGAGCTGAGGCGTGCCGCAATGGTATGCGGGTGTGAATAAATGGGCAGCAGATCCAGGCAAGCATTTCATTCATTGCGCACCTTCAGGCGCACTATTTGACGTTCGTCTACTACGCGCGATCAGAGGATGCGGATAATTAAGACTTAGGGTTGGCTTATTTTGGCTAGACCCTGAAAAAACAACCGGAGGGTGAAGTGAATGGATTAGCAACGCGGATAAATGAGAGCAGGAATCTCAAAATCATGGTGTACAGTGGAACTGTAGGAAATCACTGTTGCCTCGAGTGGGTACCGCGAGCGAAAAGCCATGCCGCCTGCCCGTTTGTGGTCGACGTCAGAATAAATGATTTAACAGCGGATGATTAGGTGTCTTCAGTATATTATATGTTAGAATTAGGCCTCCCCTGATGCGCCGATAGTAGAAGTCAAATAGGTTGAGACTGGCAATCCTGTCTTCGTATGGTTTGTTATGCAATCCAATTACCAGCTTCGTGGCTCGATGATATATTCGCTGTAGAAGATTTGTCTTTTTAAAGCCATGGTGACCAAGCTTGTATAGCGTGTTCCATGGTCGGTCGGATGTAGGTATTGATTACTCGGGGCAGCGCCAGTCGAGTGAAACGACCAAAAATACGTTCTAGGGGCGACAGGATTTGCGAGGTCCTCCTGTAGACCGCTATGCATTGCAAGGGTTTTTTTAAACAGCTGCTAAACAACACGCCAAGATCTTTTTCTTCACTAGTCCAAGAAAGTGGTTGTGGACCCAACGTATAGTTATATGCAAAGGGCTTCCCTACACGGAGCATTTTACATTTTTGGAGGTTAAACGGTAGTCTGTTTTTCAGTGACCAATCATAAAGTGTATCGAGATCTTTTTGTAATCGGTGACAGTCTTCAATGGTGCGTATGCTTGACCATATCTTGATATCGTCTGCGAATAAAGTGATTTTACTGCTCACGAGCTCAGGTATATCGTTTACGTATAATAAAAATAAAGTAGGCCCAAGAACAGAGCCTTGGGGTACTTCACTTGTAGCTGAAATTGGCTTGGACAGAGCGCCGTCAACACATACACGCGCGTCTCGGTCAGCCAAATAGATTTCAAGTCAAGCCAGCAGCTTTCCCGTAATACCATAATGCTCGAGTTTTTGTAACAATATGTTATGGTTCACGTGATCAAATGCCTTGGAGATGTCCAGGTAGCATGCGTGAACGGGATTTCCATTTGTCCACAGTTGCGTCCAGTCGTCTAAGGTAATGGGGAGATCGGACGGATCTGTTTTCTCTGAAACCATGCTGGGAAGCCGAAAGCAATCCATTTTCCTCTAAGCGTTTAATGATTTTGTTTGCCACCAGTCGCTCGAGCAGTTTGGAGATCACCGGCAACAGGATCACCGGCCGGTAGTTTGACACGACCGAACGATTACCTCCTTTGTATATGGGAGTGATAACGCCCTTCTTCCAGTCGTTGGGAACCACACCGTTATTTAGGGACGAATTGAATAACTCAGCGAGAGGTGTGCATAGGGAATGAGCACACTGCTTGAGGATAAATGGTGTTATCTGATCGGCACCGGGAGATTTTCTGTGATTTAGTTCAAGTAACGTTCGGAGTACACATTCTGGAGTCACAATTACTTCATGTAGGGAGGTGGGCGGTGAGGGAGACATAAACGACATCCGGCTTATATATTCCTTCTGACAGTAAACAGTGGAATAGAACTCCGCCAGTTCTTCAGCTGCAGCTGACGCAGTGGCCGTCAGTCCATTAGGGGTATGCAGAGGTGAAATACCCGGTTTCACAGACGCCTTATTATTAATGATCCAATAGAGAAGCTTCGGATTTTTTTCCATTTTCTCTAAAAGCATTAGCTGGTAATCCTTTTTGTCGCTCGCGACCAGCGTGTTGACTTTATTTCTTAGTAACCGATATTTTTCCCATGTTGTTGTTGTTCGGTGACGTCGGTATTCAGCCCAGGCTGCATTTCGCTCCAGAATCCATTTTCGGGTTCTGCTTCGTAACTTAAAATCGAATCCCATCTGAGTATTCTTTGGAACGAAGTGGGAATGCAAACGTATTTTATTGACCAAGTTCCCCATGAAGCTAGACCATTGCTGGTGGACGTCTGGACCTTCTGAATACCAGTCCGTACAATGACTCAAGGTATTCGACAGTGCTTTCGTGTTCACATTCCTGATCACTTTAAGCTCATCATTTGGTCTCACCGCCGAACAACCATAATCAAAAATGAGAACGACGTGATCACTCGATCCTAATGGACTTTCATATGCGATGTTTTCCACAACGTTCTCTTCGCTTGTTATGATGAGGTCCAGAATGGAAGGTATATCTGATCCTCTATACCGCGTGTTGCATGATATATGATTGTGAAAGTCAAGATCATGTAACGTCTCCTGGAAGGCACAATCGAGGGAATTTATCGGATGTTGTTGAGTCCGTAGCAAGTTTGGGAGATTGAAATCACCCATAATTAGTATCTTACTTTTATACCGGGAAGCCACGAGGCGTAGCTTCTCCATTATGGTGTAATTGTGCAGTTCCTCCGCTGAAGGTGGTCGATAGATCACACCAACAACACAGTCGTTACCTGCTACCGTCTTTAACGAGCACCACAAGGTATCCGATAGTATCAAATCTTCATCAGTTAGCTCTTTGCACAATAGTTGCCTGCTATGGTAAATAGCTACACCACCTCCCCGAGAAATGCGATCCCGACGAAGAAGCGTCATTCCAGGGATGGCAAGTTCGCTATCCGATAAGTGTGGCTGGAACCAAGTCTCGCTGATAGCAATCAATTTTGGCAAATGCTTTTCACACAATTCAGATAATTCTGGAATCTTTTTAGTCAAACATTGCGCGTTCGTGTATAAACATTTAATGGTGTTTATTGACAGCAGTGTTGGGCAGTACGCAAGAGAATGTGCAGGTTGGGCGGTTATAATTGTGCCCGCCCTGGCAAAGTCAGCAGCTGGTCGCTTTTTAAAGTTTCACCTGGTTTACAAACTCCTACGGCTTCATCTTCATTAACCTTGGTCTCTTCTGAGGATATATTGTTCCGCATGGATGTGCTTATCCTTAACTCCCTAGGGAGTAAGTTTCTGTGACGTTGCCATTGTGTTCGGATTAAGTTTAGCATATCACCACGAAGCAGTGTGAGTTTCAGGGGCTTCGGGCCGGTACACATATACTTTGGTGATTTCGGAATCCGATAAGTATCAACCACGGCCACGTTTTCCATTTCAAGTGTACTGCATAGAAACTGCTACTGCATGTAGTCGTGTGTATTTTGCGCTATTTTATCTGACGTTTCGTTGGGTTCCGGAACACCCAAGATGATCAAAGTGCGGTCATTTGTATGTTTGCTGGTTGAGTTTCTAGGGTGAGGTGTATTTTTGCACGATCTTTCCGACCACGGTAAATCAGCGAAAATCCTTTCGCCATTGTCAGCTTCCCCCTCTCAATGTGCTCAAATGTGCTGCGATCTGGTTTGGTAATCACATCGCACCGACGGTGTTTGGTGACCATGAATGTTCACTCAACTAAAAAGGATTTACGGGTGATATTCAACAAATCAGAAACTGCCGGCTAACTTCAAGTTATGGTCTTCTGCGGGGACGAGCCTCATGATAACACACAACGCTTACGACCCCACAGAGAGACGCTAGAGACTAAACCGCGCTTAAACGCCAGAGAAGCTGAAGAAATCCATGTTTGCTCCAAATCCCTCAACGTCAACAAATCTGATCCCCGGAAGGCGGCTTTGAACGAGCAACATTAAGCAGCAGCAAAATTGCGACCACACAGGGAAAAAACTACGTGCCTCGAAGATAAAAGACTCGCATAAACCTGGATCCCACAAGAAAAACAAACCTGGAAATAAAAAACTCTTGAAACCACCAAGAGAGAAAGCAAGTATGTCGCAGGGGTCCACTTAGAGCATTGGACTCGAACCCAGCCTACTCACGGGTTCACGGATTCATGAATTGATACACGGGATCGAGGATTTGCTCAAGTTTCCCGGATTGGTTTTGTTCTTGTCGGTCAGTGGCTGTCGTTCACCTGAAAGGCACAAATGAAAAAAGGTGTAGCACTGCTATTTATATTCTCAGCATGCGGCAGTGTGCTTGCCAGCGCAAGGGATTCGCATAAAAAAATATCTAGTAGTGCTTTGAACTGGGTTGTAGAAGGGGCGAGGACAACCGCCGGAGGAAGGTCATTCCACGCAGCTACTACCCCAATTGAGAAATATTTTGCTTAATGAACGTGGGCGTTCTGAGCTTGAAAATCTTACCATGTCCCCACCGTGCTTTTGCTGGGCCAACTGTGAAAGTCCTGTTCGCCAAGCTCTGTTCAAACAGGGTATAAGCAAGAATTAGGTCTCCTTGTAGGCGAAGGTACTCCAGGAGAAAGAGACCAAGCATCGCGAGACGCGTTTTGTATTCCGCGGATTTGAGGCCGGCAACCATTCTCGTGGTGGCTCGCTGGACTTGCTTAATGAGGGTGACGTCTCTCATGCGTTCTGAGTTAACAACTTGGTTGGCGCATTCCAGGAGGGTCAAACCTAGGCCCCATAGAGTATTTGGAAGTCCATGCGAATGATACGGGGAAGGTGCGTCGGATCATCCGTAAAATGGCGAATGCCTTTTGGGCCGATTTCTCATGGTGAAGTGAGGAGGACAAGTTTGAGGAGACCCGGATGCCCAAATACTTTTTGGCATCTATCCTCATGGTGGTTCTTGGTCCTTTTTCACCATGCATTACAAAGGCATTCGCTGAGTCTCCTCCATACGACATATGAACGCACTTTTCGTCATTCAGAGGAAGGTGCTAGCCCAAAGACCACTTCTTGAGGGCGTCTACATCCATTTGGAGGACACTGACATCTGAACTCCAGGATTTCAAGTCGTCCACAAAAAGTAGACATAGACTTGCAAGAACATCTGGGGGGTCGTTGACGTAGATCAGAAACAGCACTGGTCTCAGGACGGAGCCTTGGAGAACTCTAATGGAGACCGGTGCTGGAGAAGAGAAGGTCGAGCCTACTTTCATTTGGATAATAATGATAATCTATAGTCCCAACTCGTGGGTGGCATACGGTATGGCGTTTACATGCGTTTACAGTCAGGCTGTGGTATGATAGGGGGTTTACGGGCAATGGTGAATGTGCGAAAAGGGGGACAATGCCATAAACAGTGAGAAGTACTCGATTAAATAATAATATGTTTCTTTTGCAACTTTTAGGGAACAATGGGCATGAGGTCTAACTAATTCAAAGACTCTGTCGGTTGACATGAACTAAAACTGGAAAACCATTTCTGGCCACGGGTGACCTTGGGCGGTTGAGTAAATGGCCGGAGTCACAGCGAGGTAAAGTGGAGATGAAGATGCGATAATTCGAATGGGGAGAACATGGCAAGTTTAGTCTCAAAAATATGGTGCAATCTGAAAACAAGCAAACTCACAGGTTGCACTGTTGTAGGGAAGTCAGGTGCACGGGTTAGGTTGGATGAGGACACAAAGGTGTTTAGATTCGAACGAGTAGTCCAACGAGTTGGAATGAATGACGTGGTGGTGGCTGGGGTCAATGAAACGCATAGGCAAGTGGGCTCGTTTGGAAGGAGTAATAGAACAGTTGCGGGTGTGCTATCAAACTGAGTATGGCAGTGCCGTGCCATCATTGGCCTGACATGCTTCAGTTTTTGGACAGCCCAGTGACGGGCGTCACATTTGTGATGATTTGGCTGGGGTGTGCAGTTCATTGGGCAGCGGTATTCTTTTCAGGCTGGTCGAGGAAACTAGCTTGAACGAAACCGGTATGGGATTGTAGTTATTCTTGGTCCGCTGGGTGATCCCGGAGTTGTAGATCATAGGCCAGGTGGAGTGTATATCAGCTAACCAGGTCGCCCAAAACGGGTACTTCCGAAGTTCAAAGCTTGGGAAGATGATGGGATGGGAGGAGATTCGCAAAACATGGTGAGTTTGTGGGGATATACAGTGGGAAATGCATTAATATACACAGGGAAAAATTGACGCCTGCTGCAAGTAGGCTGATGGCAAGTGATTATATGGAGTAGGAAATAGATAAATTTGTACTTATACCCGTTTTGGGCGACCTGGTTAGCTGATATACACTCCACCTGGCCTATGATCTACAACTCCGGGATCACCCAGCGGACCAAGAATAACTACAATCCCATACCGGTTTCGTTCAAGCTAGTTTCCTCGACCAGCCTGAAAAGAATACCGCTGCCCAATGAACTGCACACCCCAGCCAAATCATCACAAATGTGACGCCCGTCACTGGGCTGTCCAAAAACTGAAGCATGTCAGGCCAATGATGGCACGGCACTGCCATACTCAGTTTGATAGCACACCCGCAACTGTTCTATTACTCCTTCCAAACGAGCCCACTTGCCTATGCGTTTCATTGACCCCAGCCACCACCACGTCATTCATTCCAACTCGTTGGACTACTCGTTCGAATCTAAACACCTTTGTGTCCTCATCCAACCTAACCCGTGCACCTGACTTCCCTACAACAGTGCAACCTGTGAGTTTGCTTGTTTTCAGATTGCACCATATTTTTGAGACTAAACTTGCCATGTTCTCCCCATTCGAATTATCGCATCTTCATCTCCACTTTACCTCGCTGTGACTCCGGCCATTTACTCAACCGCCCAAGGTCACCCGTGGCCAGAAATGGTTTTCCAGTTTTAGTTCATGTCAACCGACAGTCTTTGAATTAGTTAGACCTCATGCCCATTGTTCCCTACAAGTTGCAAAAGAAGCCTGTTATCATTAGTTCATCGAATACTCCTCACTCTTCATAAGGTTGTCCCCATTTCGCGGAATCCCCACTAGCCGCAAATCCCCCAGTCACATGCCCCATTCTGACTGTAAACGCATGATCATGCCCAAAGCTATGCCACCCACAAGTTGGTAAATAAACATTATTATCATTGTTATCATTATTATAGGGGGATGACAAGTGATTACATGGAGTAGGAAATAGATAAATTTGTACTTATTAGGCTAGCGACCCGGGGATGAGTTTGCTAACATACGATATTATAGTACAAGGGATCTGGTAGCAGCCGATATAACCGCGCAGAAGCGTTGTATGTGAATCAGATGTGTAAGGACTGGCGGGAATGGACTTTTAAGCTAACTGGTTAAGCGGGTGTTTGCTAAATGATTTGGATAATACCAAGAGAGAACATGTGTGCTTGAGAAATAGTCACCAGTTCCCGAAGCACTGATATTAGCTCTAATCTGTAGATGGTGCATAGCGATGAAGACTTTCGTGTCTACCACTTGGGGTGGTGAGTAGATGTATTCTCTGCTTGGATGGCGGAATGGGCTTTGGTTCGGTGTAGCCTCTGTTCTGACAAAAGCAGTAAAGTATTGCCCTTCAATCCCGTAAGACTCAAATTTGTGGAGCGGCGGGACGTGTGAGACTCCATCAAATGATTTTGAGAAGCCGAAAAACGTGGCACTCGATATGAGTCCTTCGTCCTTTGCCTAGGTTAAGCTGTCCATAAACACAAACATGTTTGTCACGCAAGAACGGTTTGGGATAAATCCGTGTTTAGCTGGAGATATCAGGTTGCTGGAAGTAAGGTAATCAAGCATACCTCGCTTCAGAATGCGTTCCCTCACCTCGCACGGCACGCTCGTAAGGCTTATTAGGCCTGTGGCTGCCAGGCGATATCCAGTCACCAGCTTTGTAGAGTGGCGTAACAATCGCTTCCTTTCAAGCAGAAAGAAGGCGGTCTTCGTAAAGCGACTGACGAAACACCAGGTGTAAATGATTTGCCAGTGCAGACGACGTTTCCTTCAGGTTCCTTAATAATAACAATAATATTATTATTTATTCCCAACTAGTGGGTAGAGTACCTTCAGACACGACCATAATATTGCAGTGAGAATATGAGCATGACCGATGGGGTTGTGATTAATGGGAAATTCCTGGAAAAAGGACGGTGACGTAAACAGTTGACATTAACGAAGTAGATTCGTCACACATGAAATTGCATGGATAGGGGTTCGAAATTACAAGGGCTCTCTATCTCTTACGGAGGACGTATCAGATGACAAAATCTGATCGTTAGGATTTAAAAGTGGCGAGCAAAAAGAATACGAGGGCATAACAAATGGTTCCTGCCTGGAACGTGATAAAAACAAAAAAGCTTCAAACTGCAGGAAGTGTCGAGCCAGAATAATGGATCTGGAGAGACAGCAGAACTGCCACAACATGGTCGGCCAATTTCAACTAAAGCCCAAAACCGTCATTAGGGCTTCATGGCCTTGGGCTGTTGGTCGTACGGTCATGGAAAGCGTAAGTGGGGATGGTGAGGTGGGGTAATATGCAGTACGGACAAATGGTAGTAGGAAACTCAGAACCACACTGTGCAGTGAAACTTGAGCGACTTACTAATATTGCTGCTGCAGCAGGGTCGAGTGTAAAGATTACTTGGGAGAACGAGATCACGCCAAATGTAGGAAGTTGGGAGCACAAATAAAAGTCACCGAGATCTTTACATCCGACTGAAGGTTCGGCAGATTGCAATGAACGCCTCCCGGTGGTGGCTGGTGACAAATGAAAGCTGATTGTGGTTGCCAGTAAGGGAACGATTGAGTGGGAGGGGCGCGGTCGAAGTAGAGAGTGAACAATTTTGGGTGTGCTATCAAACGGGGTATCACATTGCCGTACCCTCACTGCAGAGAAATACTTCGGTTTCTAGACAGCCCCGTGACGGACGCTGTGATTGAGGTAGTTAGGCTGAGACGTGCACTCCTGTGATCAGCGGGATGTTGTGCGTTAACTGAGGGATTCCTCAGGGGAAAACAATGTAATATCGCGCGTAGTGTTCTTCTTTTCTTTTTTCAAGGTCGGGGATCCCCTCGTTCGTAACGCACAGATCAGAGGGGATGGGCAACGGCCAAACAGGCCATCCATGGTGCGTATTACCACGGGTCGAATCTTGGGAAAAAGATGAAATAAGATGCGATCGACAAGGTCTGGAGAGTTACAGGGGTCATCAGACAAGATATAGTTCTTTAAGAGGGAAAAAATGAACGTCTACCACAGTTATGGTAGTGAGGCCAGGCGGTTAAACAAGACATGATAAGGATGGATTCGCTCTGATTAGTGTGGTCATCAAAGTCAAGTTAATATTGCCAATATAACTATATTACCCGAGAGAGGACAGTTCACTGTAGGTAGACTAAGAGGCCGCGTGGTGAGTGTAACCAAACACGTAACGACTGACAGGGGTGTAAATTCTGGGATGGTGGACTAGATTCACTGGAGGTTATTAGTGAGTTGGACGATACTAGGACAATCTAGGAGGGAAGGTGTGTGTAAGGGAGATGGTCACCAGTCCCCGAAATACTCCTATCGGCTTTAATCAAAGAGTGGTGCATGACGAAGACTTCCGATGCTAGCCTCGCATGCTTGGAGTGGAGTCTGGAGTTTCACTGCACGTTTGCGTTGTATTTGTTTACTCCTGGAAGCGGCAAGTTGGTGTGCCTTTTTGTTTGGTTGACGTGGTGGGTTTTGGTGCGATGTAGCCTCGATATTGACGAAGGCAGTTACAGCTATCCACGTCGACGTAAGCCATGAGCATCGCAGAATTTCATCTGGCTATCCCAGGTACATCGGTCTTCTCATACTTTTGGACAAGCGGAAGGCCAGTCTTTGTTGCTGTTAATGGCACTGCCAACCAGCTCAACCGAGGCGAGGCCAACACCAGCAACAACAATCAGAAGACAGCAGTGCTTTTTTATTTCGTTGGGCCCCAACGCGCAGAATGAGTTGATCTTTTGCAAGAGCTGACGAGTATCCTTCACCGTGAAGATCGCGTCGGTTAGAGGCTGTTCGTAGTTTCTCCTCACCGTGAAGATCACGTCGGTTAGCGGCTGTTCGTAGTTTCTCCTTGACAAGAGTGGATGTGACGAGGACGCTGGGGATGAGTATAGACACGCGTAGTATTCTCTGTAAGCCCCAGGTACCACTGTTGGGTCATTTGTCGATTCATCGTTTCTGTCCCTCAAGGGGAACGCGGATGGCTTGTTTCTGCGGCGATGGCTCATTTATATGAAAAATACACTTGTTTTTTCGAGCGAGGTCCAGAATGGTGGCTTGTTTTCGTATGTTCCATTGGTGGATTTCCGATTTACAGCGGTTCCGCATTTCAAGACATGTCAGATCATCTTCTGTATCACCTGTAGTCAACTATTTGCAAAAAGTTTGAACCTTTTTTCTAGACGTCGCCAAATCCTTTTTGGCAGCCTGCGGTTTATCCTAGTGACGAACGCCGAGTCAGCCTCGTGAACTTTCTGGACAATGGTCCTATGTACTTCTTCCACTCGAGCTGGTCCCAATGTGGCTTGTTCAAGAATGATGCGCATGTCTGAGTAGTCTGCGAGGCAGATGTCCCGAAACCACGTTTGAGGTTCGGGATTTCTGGTCCAAAACCAGATGAAATCAAAGGTCAGCACACACTGGTCGCTATGCCCCAGTGGAGCGTTAATTGTTACCTGAACAACGGAGTGTCTTTCGTTGGTGAAGACCAAATCCAGCAGGGATGGTTGCTGGCCTGCGCGGTATCTGGTGGGCGCAACGACATGTTGGGTCCAAGCGCTCTGTTGAACGACTTCTAACAGCGCCGCTGCAAGTTCCATCCAGGAGGCCTTTGGGGCGTTGAAGTCACCTACCAGCAGATGAATGAAGTGGTAGTTGGAGGAGAGTTGATCAATGGTTTGTATGATTAACTGGTCATTTTCAGGGAGACCCGAAGGGCTACGGTAGATCACACCGAGAAGGAGAGAATCGGACACGCGCAGCGGGATTCGGATCCACAGTGCATCGCAAAAGGGTGCAGGGGTGGTGTCAGAGAGGACAGTCGGGATTGGTAGGGTCGCATGTAGGTTCAGAGCAACCCCACTAGCCCTCCCTCGTTTTGAGCCAGCCCGAAAAATAGAGTAATCGTACATCGAGTCCTCCGCGTCAGAGGCATCTGGTGTGAGCCAGACCTCTGAATGTGCGATTGTGGACGGTTGTTCGGGGAGGTTAGCAGACTTAATATTTGTGCGCCGGGTTTGAGTCCAAGGCTTCAAAGGGGCCTCTGGGGCAATGTCATCTGCTTCCTGTCTTTGTGGTTTCTGGGGATGCTTTTCACTTACGAGGTTTTTCAGTTCCGTTAGAGCCCGGTTTGTTCGGGCCTTTTAGCCTTGAGGGGCGGAGATTTTCCCCGTTGGCGAAAATTTCGACGTTGCTGCCCGTAGCTTCGACGTTGCTGCCTGTAGCTCCTCCAGCACCGCCGTTTTGCTGTTGATCAAAGATTTGCGACAAACTTTCGCATCCTGGATTCTTCGGTTTTTGGCGCGGTTTGGCAGGAAAAGTGTCCCTGTGTGGCCCCGGGCGCTGGGTGGCGGCCCCAAAAAGTAATGCTTTTGGTGGTGCTCCCAAGGGTCTCGTTTGCGCGGAGGACTGCACCTGGAAGCCAGTCAACAGTTTTCTAATCTGGTGAATCTTATGTGGCTTGTTTGGCTGAAGTCGCTTTCATTTCCTGTTTGTGTGGACACCCGATCCGCCGGCGATCCGCGTGGCCAGCTGGAAGTACGAGGGATTTTTTGTAGTCACGTTTATGGTTTTGGTTGTCGAAGTCCTGGTGACGGTTGTGTCCACAATCAGAGAGGTTGATTTTGATGGAGTGGAGCTAGAGATGTGTTTCGCTGCTTGTCCCCGCAAATCTGACTTAGTCCAGTTCAGAGGCTGTGGCTTTGGTGAGGAGTAAATGTCTGCAGCTGTGTCGTCTATCACGGAGATAAGCTTTGATAGCTCCACGTACTTTAGGCGCTGTTTGCATGTGGGGTTTTCCTCCTCTAGGTCATCACCGCCTTTAGTGGGCGAGAGGCATGTGGTGGTCGAATAGAACTGCTGAGACGCGCCTGGTTTTGTCGGCCTATTTTCGGGAGCACAGGTGGCTATTACCACATTCGGCTTGGCCATGAGTTTGGGGTCGGCCGAATTGGTGCCCAGCAGAAGCCTGCTTCGGGCATCTACCCCCGATCTGCTGTGGCCACGCGTTCGCGTGTCTAAAGGGCGATCCTCAGATAGACGCCTGATAATTGGGTTGGCCTTTTAAATGCTGCCAAGCCGCCCCACGATTTGTTGTACGGCAGATGGTGAGGAAATAGCGACTATAAGCCCAAGGGTTAGCTTGCTTTCCTTCTGGCGTAACCATTCTGCGTGGAGCGATTGATCAATCTTGATGAGGACACTGCTATTGATTGATTGTGCCAGGTTCGCTGGCGCGATTTTTCCTGAAACCGACCTCCAGGTTGACAATCTGTTTTCCCTCAAGCGCACGTCCACTAGAGAAGCTTGTAGGGTCTTTATAGCCGCGTCGGGTAGTTTGATCACTTTCTTCGCAGCCAGAGGAACCGCGATGGATAGCAGGGAGTACCCGTTCAGCAAGTTCTTCATCAACTTTCGTCCAGGTTGCTGTTTCTTTGTGTTTAAATCCACCAGTGCTTTAGAAAGTAGCTCAAATCTCGCGTCGAGTATCCCGATCACAGCGGAACACTCACATCGATCCTTCTGATTCAGCAATGAGGATTAGGCTTCGTTTTGGGGCTCTGTTCCTGGCTGCGGTATGCATTGCACCCTTAATGTAAAGGCAGCTGGCGCAGACAAACGGGTCAGGAGAGTGAGCTAATCAGCTTACCTGACTGTCCGGTGAACCCATACATTTGAAGTGACACCAGGCCTTGCACGTGTGGCATTGCACACCGCGTCTTACGTCTGACGGACAGCCATTTTGCCCACATCTGTTGTGGTCTATCGACGGCTGCAGAGGGCAACCGGTATAAATCGGTGTCATGGTTAGGATTGGGTGCAAAATAGGTAGTGAGCGCAAAATAAAACGTTATCTCTTTTATGTTACGCTAGAGTGATAAAATTCAACAATGACTCACCCCTCTAGTTGCACACGTCTCAGCTCCTCACGTTCGCAGAAAGCAGAGGCAGGGTTGAAATGCATTTCCACAAACGTCTCCCGCCTTTCCAACAAGCTTTACGACAATAAACAGTCAGCCTTCAACAGTCGTCCATAATCAGAGACCAGGCTTAAAGCTATCACTGAGGTGGAGATATCGATAGCTGGCTACTCTGTTTTTCGAGCTGACTCAAAACGAGGGAGGACTACTAGGTTTGCTTTATACTTACGTGCGGTCCTGCCAATCCTGATTATCTTCTCTGGTACCACTCCCAAACCTTTTTGCGATGTACTGTGGACTCAATTCCCGCGGGTCTGAATCTCCTTTTCGGTGTGGTCATGGGGTCATCAACATCGAAAAACAATTTTTCAATCACGTGATATTTACCGCTCTCTAAGAAGTAGTGGCCACTGTGTGCTCACCTTTGATTTCACCTACTGCTGGACAAGCAACCCTGAACATAAAACCTGGATTCAAGATATCCGCCGTGAAGAATTCTCAGGAGTGCGCAGCTTTTCTGATCAAATTGAAATTAAAACAGCTTTGTGGAAAGACTTATATAGGACCATTTTGGAAAAAGTTGGCAAGGCTGACTCGACGTTCGTCCCAAAAAACAGCACGAGGTCAAATGGTTTGAGAAGACTTGGCGTCTTTTGGAAAAGTCGTCTTAACTGTTTATGAAACGTTGACTGCAAGATTCATGGAGGATGATTTGGGATTTCGTAAATTAAGGAACCGCTGTAAAAAATCCGCCAAGGAGGCATCCCATACATTGCTGTTTTTATCACGTTAACCACCTTCAAGACGTTTTTTCAAGTTCAAGTTCACATTTTGTGGATGATTTTAAATCCCATGGTTCAAATGCTGATGGCATCCAAACGGATGTAGACGATGCAAAGCAGTAGTCATCTGACTGGCAATTTTTCTGGAAGACAGAGAGTTCGTAAGTGACATTAATAGGGAACTAATCGAACGCGTTTGTCGTATATGGTGAGAATCGACCAGAAGACATTACGAGGGTAGACACCCAATGTTACGGCTATCTGCTTTCTGAGTTTGAGTCACGCGTGTCAATCCAGGAAAACGACCAAGAAATCCGAATTCTGGAATCACGGTACTATTGCAAATATAATAATATACATATTCAACAAACCTCAACGGATTCTCCTCTGCAGATACCGTAGGGTTACAAAAATAAGGCGGTACAATTACCAGCCTGAGGATAAAGCGCAGATCACTACGCCTCAAAATCGATAACGTCAGTTCGTCTGGTCAAGGGGAACAAATATGGGGGTTGGTTGTCATTTGGGATTGGAAACGGGGGCACACTGTTGGGGTCAAGGGGATATGGGGGTTGGTTGTCATTTGGGATTGGAAACGGGGGCACACTGTTGGCAAGCTGTCTTCTACCCCGCCACCCAAAATAAAATC
>NW_008752228.1:98677-139175 GCF_000715545.1 Opisthorchis viverrini | reverse complement strand
TGGCCCACCCTTGTGTTAAAGTTGATTGCTTCTTCCCGACCAAGAGTGCACCAAGTGCAAACCAAAACTTCTTAGTCTGATGAATCTGTGTCCGCACACGAGGCTCCAGGCCATCCTGGTGGACTTTTTGCCTGTTCTACTAAAAAATTACTTATTTTATACGACTATATGGTGTCGTGCAATGCAAGCACTCTACCCACCCGGAACCTCTCACGAATAGGCGTTCGCACCAATCAGAACCAGCTGGCGCTGGTTTTGGCACAACGAAATTTGTTGAATATACCTTATTTCTAGACGCACTTCCCTTGTTCCTGCACAATCAGAACCATGCATCGGAAGACTTTTGCTGCTCTCATGACCGTGCTGAAGTGATCTCGCCTAATAATATGGCACCCATCAGCTGGGAGTGCACGTTGCTACCAGTAAAATTGAGGAAGATTCCACGCTTAAAATTCCAAAGTACTATTTCGCAAACGAGAAGTTAGCCCGTACTTCGGTTACTGTGAATCCCAGATGAAACTCTGCTGTTGCTCAAACAAGGCTGATGCACGCTGAGCTATATATTTTTGAGTGTTATTGAAATTTTAGTCTGCCATCCAAGAGTTGGTTTGCACAAAGTTACAGTTTTCCGTTGTCCGTGTATACCCAGGTGCGTTTTGTGATCCACTGCTGCCAAAACTGATGCCCTAGGAGAATGAGTTCACCGCGCTTTATGTGACATGCGGCTGTCGTTGATCTTGTTTTTGACTGAAGGCGTCATGACACAGGTTAACCAGCTTGAAGCACAAAGGGGAGCTGATTATTTACCGATTCCATAGGGTCAATCGCAATTGCGACTCAAGTCCACTTTAGATGGACACGGTACACACTTTAGAGAATGGAGGCACTTGCCTGAAACATAGTTTGGATACGACGTTGCATTCAAACTAAAATCTGAAACGACTGGAAGCATGCTCTCATTGTATTGACCAATTCCTCAACATGTTGCAAACAACGAGGTAAATAAGAAAATTACGGAAACATCGGTTTTCACTGCGCACGTCCTCACGTAGTTTAACCATATGCTAGACATATCAACCCGTTCTACCCATTAAAAACCGGAAAAAAAACAAATATTTCTACAAAACAATCTGGGCGCTGCGGTAGGCGTCGCCGCACAAATTAGGGAACATTATTATTATCACCATGTTTTCGGTCCATCTAGGTGTCCCCAACCACATTAAGGTAGCAAGACGGCTTTATATATATTCAAACAAGTCGTTGATACAATCCTGAGACGTCGCAACGTATCTGGATGTTCCTATGTTTGTGAGCTTGAGTTCCGAAGAATTTTTTCTACGGGCTGTTGACGTGCTTGGTTTTACCCAGTAATGCGGTCCCTTGGTAAGTCCAACTGAACAACGTAGCTTTTTATTTACATACTCACCTTCTAAATATTTTTGAATCAAAAGTCCTACTGAAGTTAGGGAGCGCCAGGATATCCGGCCGTCTGTACACAGGACATTGCTTTAATAGCTGGAAGAGTATAAGGATGTCAACGGCACAGCCTCTACCCGGTCAAAATCCCGCCTGATGCTCACGGTTTGAGGTTTCGCGGGTTTCCT
The DNA here is from genome assembly GCF_000715545.1 of Opisthorchis viverrini. Taxonomy (NCBI): domain Eukaryota; kingdom Metazoa; phylum Platyhelminthes; class Trematoda; order Opisthorchiida; family Opisthorchiidae; genus Opisthorchis; species Opisthorchis viverrini. The sequence continues at coordinate 137,571 of NW_008752228.1, read as the reverse complement.
TAACATTAGGCTTTGTTACAATGGGAGCGAAACTGACGTTTCTCTGGTTACTGGGGTCGCTGAGAGGTGTCCGGCACAACCAGAGCAGAGGAAGAGTACAGTGCCGTACAACAGAAACTTCGCGGAGATGACCGCACGATATCTACGGCGGCGTTGAATTACGTTCGCCTTCAAGCCTGGTAACGTGTTGAGAATTATCATTTCGAAACGAAAGGGAAGGTTGCATGCTGCATTAACGATGTTTTGCTCAGCTCAGTTCTCTGTCTGAGACTCCCAAGTTAGCGTTTAATTCAAAACAACCACGAAAGTTGAACGGACAATATTAACGCGCAAAAAGAAGTCAGGAGCACTTATACAGCATTTCAAATATATAGCTTAGGCGGCAATAACTTTCTAGAAATTCTGACGCATTCCGGATGCGCCATTGGCAACCGGCATTCGGCCAACACTGGGTTATGATTGGTTGTTCTGTCCCCACTTTCGACCCATCAGATCTCGGCTTGGTGCCGGACCGGCAAGCGTCCCAAAACTTTTGGCCAATCGTGAATGGGATTGGCTTCTCGGCCATAGCAGCGCCTGACTGCGAGCGGCAAAGCGGGACCCGTGTGCTATTGTTTAACAGATACATTGAAGAAGATTAACGTGGTCTACAAACGTAAGTGTTACGACTGCGACAAACACCATGTTGGTTAAACGGGAAGTAAACTCGTCTCTAGAATAAACTAGCACAGGCTTGCCAGCGGAAGACATGACCCTATGTCAGTTGTCTCAATTCATGAAGACGGGAGTTCCACTGGGACAATGTTCAAATATTTGCTCACAAAAGGACAAAACGAGAGCGATAATTTTTTAAAGCGTGATGCTCGAAACAAAAACTGATCAATTAACACATCGACATTGACCCAATCTACCAGCCGTTGCGAGCAAAAGAACTACGCAGTCATGGGACTCTGAGCTAAGAAACCTAACAACAACCAACGGACTGATTGGATCAAGGAATGAGAATCACTTAAAACAGAAGGCCACTGAATCAACAAATCAAGGGAACAGATTCACACGACATAGCAAGAAGAAAACGGCCGGATCACAACAAAACAACCACACACGAAACTAGAATTGAATGCACCCAACGAACCAAACAGACACAAGAGAGTGAGACGAAGTCGGATTCACTGGAGACCAATCATATTACAAGAAGACCGCTTAGAAACCGTATAACCAGATAGGAGAGGAAGAATTCACCCTGCACTGACAATTTCACCTCGATTGGTGATGAAATGTTTGCAATCCAACTGCCAAGCTTTGAGGGCAGACCAACAACTAAACAGTCCATTTTTCTCAGTTGGACGCAAATAGGCTTGAGAAGCACTGAACAAAGCACTTAGATCAGATATATACATATGGACACTTCTGAAGCCGAAGGCGGCTCTATATTTGCAGTCCACCCTTCTGTTGAAGTTCAGATTAGAGTATTTAGGTAACTAACTGAGTTGTTTCGAGTGTTGTCTCAACGATCCAAATGCTCTCTGTTGGATACCAGGGAGTCATTCTGCCCCCTGATGGTTTAACTGACAAAAAGCTTCCGAAGTCCAGTCAGTCCAGATGTTCCAAGAATTTTTACGTGTTTCAGTTATGCAACCTTTTGGATCCACCAAGCGTTCCACTCTCTACAAGCACTCAGTTTCACCCGGCTTCAGATGATGCGTCGAGTTGAGTTGTGGTTGCAACCAGGAGGAGTGTGTCTCCGGGTCTCCGGTAAAGCCACGGTTCTATCAGAAATCCAGTACTTGGATGAGATTGGCCGGATTGTACTACAGGCGGAAGTTCCGGTATTGAGTAAGGCCTTTGATATCCATCCCCAGTAAGCGTTGACATCGGACCGACAGGTCTTGGAGGAACTGGCTCTGATAGGTCTGTTTGCTTCTCTAAGTTTCCCACTGGCTACGTGAGTTGTGCTAGACATTAAAATAGGAGTGAAAACCAGCTGCGGATAACTCTTCCACTCGGAATCCATGCAGCTATTCAATAAGGAGCGGTATGCAGTGATCGGCCTTTGTCACCATTAACTAATGGCAACGTACTGTCTTTGGATTCGGGGCTGATGTGTTGTTGGGTACCATGTCATCAAACGATTTTCGCTGTTCTGGAAAGCGGTGCTGCAAAAGAACAGTCTGTGGTTGGCACCACTGCACCAGGCGCTTCGCGGTGTACGTGCGTCTCCTGTCCACCCCGAGACTACCACCCAATTGGACTTAAGTAGCGTCCAGCTTATTTTCGTGAGTGTTCATGTAACAAGCAACCACAACGAAGTCTGAGCTTTAAACTCGTTGTGAAAAACACCAAGAACATATAAGTTCCTTGTTAGGTTTAGAGCTATAGTCTGCCTGGTCATAGGCAGACAATAATCAGGGTGCGATGAATCTCACTTTCCTTAGATTCACACAGGTGACTGTCAGCCGGAATCCAATCGAGCAGAGACGCTTCCACTCGATGGTTCAACACAATATTTATCCTGGCGAACCCAGCTCCAGCTGCCTCCAAGTCACCAAAGGTGCGCAGCCTGAAACGGAAGAGAGCGAGTGGGCATTCAGTTCAGTTACAGTCCTGAATTCTTGCTTCTCATAGACAGCCTAAATTGCTGCGGAGGGAATCTAGGGTACGAGTAAGAGCCGCTTGTCATCATTATCCTTTCGGTGTGAGAACATTGAAGGATTTCAGGCCTTAAAAACAGTCTCCAGAGTGTTTCGTATTAATGAAACTGCAGTCGACAGTGAACCAATCGGTCAATTTTAACGCTGCGATCTACAAATAGTGTTCAAATTTGGGTAGGGTGGGGTAGAAGACGGAATACGTGAAACTGTAAGAAGGGATGCACCGAGACTAACGTGCACCCTGCTGTGGGCAGCAAGTAAGGTGATGATTGATGTGCCAGGATGATACCTTTTAGGTGTGACGATCATGGTCGTACGCGGGATGGGATGCTGTCATGGGGGCGCACACCTAGACAGGCAGACGATTAGTGTTCTCAAAAGCCTGACCGCAAGGTAGCGGGTAATTCCTTCCGTGGTTCTCAACCAATGCCTTTGACTCGAAAGCCTGACCGCAAGGTAGCGGGTAATTCCGGGCATACTACTACAGTAGTGCAGGTTTTTAACGACGACGTCACTGTAACTGTTCCAACCCCCAACTTGGAAGACCAGGAGGCCGTGTTCGTCAGACCCTTATCCACTAGCCAAGCTCTGCGGATGTCGAAGTGAAGCCTAATTCAGTGGGTCATGGAGGTACGTAAACGGCCGCAGCGTGACAAAGTTCAATCTTTTCGAAGCGTAGCCTACCAAAAAAACTAACGTGGCGATGAAAGCTAAACATACATACCTTTCGGCTTGCACCATTTGGCACATCGCACCCTTCGAGGTGGGGTGTCCGGTTACAGACGCCTGCTGGTGCTCATGGCGTGGTTTGTCCTTCCAATTGTGTGTGCTTCTTTGCAGTTACACCTTTGACTTTCATCACTGCATCTTGCGCAGTACATGTAACTGACTGTGAAACACATTTAAATGCGTCTGCGCACTGCTAGTGGCTTGATAATTAGGACGTTTCCATCATTTATTATTTTCCAACCGATCACTTTCGCCCCCTTCAGAGATAAGAATGTCTGGTAGCCGTGATTTCACTCGCCTGCGATTTTTGGGTTATTCTCTTTGCCACTGCTTCTATCTCATGGGTGGAACTTGCGTCTGTTGTCGTTTCCCCTTACTGTCTCTGCCGACGCCAGCAGCAAGGCTGACATCTAATGGATGTTACTCTCAAATCTGACAAAGGTTACCCGTTAAATTTTCCTCTTTCCACATTCTTCCCTGCCACTGCTTCCCGACATGAGTTCGAATCTGCATCACCGGCCAACGAGGCCATATCAGCAGCTAGCGATTATGATGGCGCACTCATATCCCTTAAGCAACGGATAATCAGTAGCTTAAATAATGACTGAAGTTTGGTTGATTGCGAAGGCACAGGACATGGAGAAGACTTTTGGCGCAGACAACAGCGCTGATTCGGTCGAGTGGTTGAAAAAAAGACAAGCGTCCGCAACGAAATGCGAAAAAAAAACGGAACAACAATTCACTCACAAAACTGTCGTCTTGGGCGATGGGACGAACGCTTTATCTGGTTTCCTTCAACATGATCACTGGAAGAACCCAGCGGGCCTTAATGAAACATCAACAGCAGCCCTACGTCAACAGCAGAAATTGAGTGCAAGCTATTTATGCTTCACCGCAACAAGGCTCCTGGTCCAGATGGTCTGCGCCCGCACTTTTCAGACAAGGCGGTGAGATCCTGGTGAACCATTTGATGAGCATACTTCAGGAAATTTGAACGAAGTGGAACGGAACTCCACGACCGTCATCCCAGTCTTCAATAGGGACACGGAAAAGTCTTTCGAAAGCGATCGTGGCATCAGCCACGTCGCATCTGAGGTGCCCTCGCATTATTTTGTGCAGGTTGATCGATTATCGGGAGAGACATACTCGTGAGAATCAAGCAGGGTTGTGCCATACCTCGATCATATCTTCACCTTGAGACAAGTTCTCGCACGGCGCCGCTCTTTCAGACGCCTTATGTTATCCCTTTTCGCTGGATCTATCGATCGTCGGAAATTCGGCAGTATCTCGGGATCAAGGGTGTTCCAAATTTATATCCCTTATGAGAGCATTGTATGCGAACTCCCATGAGCACGTACGAGTATACGGCAAGCTTTTGCGCGAGTTCACCACGTCCAGTGGTACAAGGCAGGATGCCCTTTCTCACCTTTCTTCTTCAACTTTGTTACTGATTCACTGCTTGAAATTACTCTACCTGTCTCTGAAACCTCGGGAGTCGAAATACCCCCCGAGACGTTCGCTCACAGATGTGGGTATGCGAACGATGTTGTTCTCCTTGGTTCAGATCCTTCAAAAATGCAACACATTTTAAATAACTTAAATAACTCAGCCGCACGGCTTGGGATAAGTTCCAAAGTGTAAAGCGCTGCTATAAGACGGTTAAATCAAACACAAACCTCTTATTTTCAGACAAACCAATCGATGTGGTAGGTAAATTTGTTTGCATGGGCAGCTGTATAAGTCCCGGGGACTAGCTGGAGATGGGGTTATTTCCTGAATTGAAAAAGCCAGGTCAGCTTTTGCGAACCTCTCACACCTACGGTGACGACGTGACGTCAGTTTTTCCGTAAAGGTCAGAGTTTACAATGCGGCGGGGCGATCCATGCGGCTTTATGGATCGGAGACGTGTTCTCTACGCGCAAAGGACATACGGAAGATGTCAGTGTTTGACCATCGCTGTCTCCGAAGCGTTTGTTGGCTATGGTCGGCACATCAAATTAGTAATACTGAGGTGCGCTAGATGGTCCTAAGAAGAAGAAAATCCTGTTGGATGGGTGGATTACTCATGTTTCATAGGTTACGATGGTTGGTACACGTACTCCGCATGCCGGAAGGCCGTCTGCCTTAAAGACGGCCCAGCCCTGTTCTGGGTGTAAGCGACCGAGAGGTGGACATTGTATGAGCTGGCAACGAAGTATGAATTCATTAACCAGTAAACTGAGCCCGGTCAATAACTGCTGCCCCCTCCTGGATGGGGATCCCGGTACTCACCTCGCCAGTGGTTAATGACACTTGAAATGGCCCAATCGCGGAGGTAGTGGCGCTCGTGCACCAAAGCTATGGCCTGAAGTGCGTAGCTGCCTAGTTTCTAAACCGAGTGAACATACCATCGCCTCCAATGCTTGGCTGTATGTTCCACATTCTCCCAATTTCCGGTGATCGAAAATGTAGCAGCTGAAGCCAATGTACTTATAATACATGGTTTATGTCTGTCAAATTGATCGGTTGATCGGAGTAGCCGGAAATCTTTGTTCAGTTTCTGTGCTAGTTCCATTACACTGCCCGGCCGCGCCCCAGTTTACCACTAGGCCTCCCGTCACCCTGCCCTACTCATTACTAAGTGTTACCGTTGGTCAGTCTTTAGCCTCCGTCAGTAAAACAAAATTGCTCAGTTGTAACACTTTCGGTGCCTAACTGCCATGCTACCCCATGGAAGCACGAGGGCTGAGGTACTGCCAGGTTGCCCAAGCCTAGACAGGGGAAATCCAGAGGTAGAGGTCGGATTCGAACCGTGGACCTTCCGGTCAGTAAGTTCGCGCTCTAACCATCTCGCCATCTCGCCTCGTGAGTGCATTTTACCCTTTAGGTTGGGATCCCCTCATACCGGTTACGCCTCAGGACTTACTGCAGTCGCCACGTGCCTCTTTGTCCAGTGGGGTCGTATTGTCAACCTGCAACTATTACATACACTATCGCTGATCATTTATCTCTTTCCGACCCCGATAGTCTCCACTCCGTTTCAGCCACGCTTATTCTGTCTAGGGTTCCTTTGGTCACCCAGTTTTTACTATGGTGTCCTCCTAAGTGACCGATATTGAGTTCAGCGCACTCACTTGTTAGTGAATTTGAATCATTGAAGCGGTAAACGAAGCTAATCAAGCTTATCAAGTTAAATGTACTACGCATGCTGAGTCGTTACCTACCGACGAAAACAATGGTCCCCTATTTGATCTTTTGTCGGAGAAAGTTTCGTGACATGGTAATGCGAAACGAAAGCGACTGCTATCAATCTGAGTTTCGCAGGATGCCCACCCCCATATTTGAGTCCATCTGATACTCCTCACTTGTGTTCAAAACCTAACATCAAATAGCATGTGCACTGTCCCACTGACGAGCATGTTATCACTTTCTAGCCGAGCTGCTGTGAAATTTAACAGAATCTTATCGTCGACCGCACATGGCAGTGTATGAGAATTTGCAGTCCTCGAGGAAAGTTATACGTTTGGTGATGTGAGGTGTAGTGTTTTTTTATACTGTTTTCGGGATACAGCTAAGGAGAGCCTAGCTCACTTATTAAGGCGCCAGCGTACGGACCGGAACGCCTGTGGTTCGAACCCAGCCTCAGCATCCTGACTATTCCTGTCTAGGCTTGAGCAACCTGTCAGTATCCCAGCCTTCGTGTCTCCTTCCGTTGGCATGGCGGCTAGGCACCGAAAGGGTGCTACGGTTGAACGATTTGATTTTTATTCCAAAGAAAAGCCTGTTACACAGAAAACATCATCAGTCAGTTCCTCGAAGCTCATATAGCTCAACTGACTCAATTGTAAGAAACAACCCTTTGCTGACCTTTTCCGTAATCTCTGCACGGTGGGAAATTATATAGCCCTCAACCGAATCAATGACCAATTTGTGTGCACATTATCAACAGAGCATTCATAGGAGCTCAACTCACGGTTTGCCTGCTTCTTCCCCCTCCGGCATGCTGCTAGGTAAGATCCTCGGCACAAAACGCGAACTGTCTTTGTTGGATTTGACTTATCCATCTCATCGGCATCACTGCGATCGCCCTAATTTTAGTTAATGCCGTCATCACTAGTCGTTATCATCATCGTCATTATCATTACTAAAAAGCAATGCTTTCGAATATCCAACATTAGTGAAGTTGAGTATATCAAGAGGACACTGCATATCGGACTCTACCTTCCCTTCAGTAATCCTAAATGCGGTTGGGCTTTGTTGTTTGGCTGGTTATTGCGAGTGATGGATATATCGACATCAACACGCAACTTTATTTCCTAAAAGCTTGCGGATTAAGGCACGAGACAACTAATTTGAAGGTCGGTTCGAATTCAAAACTGGCTTTTCAATTAGTCCTGTCTAGGATTGAGCAATTTGGTAGTGTATTGGCCTTCATTCCCTCTTCAAGTTGCACGGCAGATTGTCAGAATATGCGCTACGGCTGAATGTCTGTTTCATTACCCAATCAAAAATTTTCACGCAATGATGCATGCGACAGAGGCCACGCTGTTTTCTTTGATTTGTGAATACTCAACCAGTTGGCTTGATTGGGGTTTGACCGTCAGTTTCTTTTTGTCGAAGGTAAACCAGGTGCCCTGTGTTTTTCTTGACCGACAAGAAACCCAGCTGTTTTTTATCATCTCAGTTACTTCCGTGTAGTTTTGCCGAATAACGCTTTCTATCTTTCAGAAGAAAATCTCCTTATTCTTCATAATGTGATCCATGTTTGATCGCTACGTCCAGAAATGGCAGTAGACTTCAAAATGCCAAGTTCTGTCGGTCCGACGAAGTGTTTGGCGGTTTCATTCGCCAAACACACCCAGACTCCGTCGTGTGCCATGAACATATTTGATTTGTTCATGTCATTCAAGTACATAAATATCACTGGTCAACAAAATCCGTGGCTCGCACAAGCTGTGCAAAATTGTTACCTGCTCGGGCACTTTGAACCCTATGTGCTGTTGGTCGGTGGGAGTGACTATCATCTACAAATAGTCAAGTTATCCTGGATGCGTACTCAGCTCAAGTCGCCATTCGGATTTACAATCGAGTCCATCTGTAAGTGTTCTACATAGTTCGTCTACCGAATCACTTGTTTTTTTCCGGCTCTCATTAACCTTAGAAGCATCTTGATTTGATGGTTTGTCCGACCTTTTGCAATTTTGACGCCAAGTATGTGGGAAGTACCGTGCTATGGTCTAACTGCCTATGAATGTAAGCCATTCTAGAAAGCACAATTTATGGTACTTTGTCATGGGGAAATGTAAGCTGGACAATTAACCGGGAGTTTGCATGAACGGATCATTCCAAGCACCAGGTCTATTTCACCCTCGAGGGTTTATGAACTTCAACAGCGTCAGACAGAGTGTCACAGAAATGTGCTACCAAGCTGAATCTCATCATTATCTTCGTCAGAGACAGCGACATCAGTGTTGACACTGATGCTTCACTGCCGTACAAACATAAGTTCCGTCTAATTCTATTTAGAGACCCAGAGTGAAAAGAAGAGAAAAAGAGTGAGTGAGGGAGTGAGTGAACTTAGTGCTGGCCTGTGTCAAGCATTCTAAATTGCTCACACCTCCAAGCGTTCAATCGGACAATCTGGACTGACAGCACGAGGGCCGCTGACATCGATCAGCCTCTATTTCTTGCTGTGTATCCAGCCAACCACAGGTGGGTCACGGGGGCCGCATCATGAGAGGCTTACTACATCAACAACATCCAGACTCTTTGCGATATCTTTCACGTCCTTCTGCAAGTGACCGCCTCGCGGTTTGCGCCATTCTGAAGGAGGTACGAAGAACAATCTGTCCCCACCTTGGCGCGCTGCGCCTACAAGAGCACCTATCCATTTAGTCCGAAGGAATTAAGGTCCGTTTGTGTCATGAGCGTCGTGATATATGCGACAAAACAAAAACGATATGTTGGGTTTTCGGCTTTTGGCTAGTAGAAAAGTTAATACACGAAAAGCTATTTTACAGTAAGTCCCCCAAAACAAATATTTCCGAATAGAGTCCAGAGGATCCGCAACGGGTGTTTCTCCAGTCTTTTTAAAGGCGATTCTAGCTTTCCATAGTTCGGGAACAAATGACTTTACCCACGAAGAGTGTCCACGGAGCTGAATGTTCATCGTGCTGTCGACCTAGCTGCACTCAGGAGACTGCATTCATCCACCATAGGGTGAATGTAGGGGACAATAATCACACTGCTGCCCCACAACGTGCCACTATCTTGGCGTTATGTTCATTTACAACCCTCTGTCTGGTCGATGACAACACCTATTTTTATCAGTATTATTCCCTTCAGTTACTCACATTGAATCTGTAAGTGAAAAGCAGGTCAAACTAACAGGATAACCATGCGTCGCAAAGAATTGGAAGTTTCGATGTTGTTAATAAAACTTTAAGCTCTATTTCAGACCATTTACGAGCGTGATAGAACATCGCAGGTCACTTGTTCTGGTTTAAAACCGCACTAAAACGTTGTAAGAGGACTCTTGCGTCATACTTGTACCTTAGGACAATGATGAAGCCCAACTACCTGGTACTTAATGCGGTTTCACTCTCGATTATTGAAAACACTTTCAACTCACCGAACACCTTGCTGCTTCAAAATTCACAATCAGGATGGCGATGCGATTGAAATGTTTCTCTCCTTCCGAGATGGGTACTTCACGGTCCTTTGAAGTCTCTTTTGACCCATAGAATCCTTCCCGAAAGGACTAGTTTCCGTCCGTTTTTTCAGACGCCGCCTTTATAACTGAGCAACTGTATCTGAAGAATAACATGACATTTTTGAACGAAGTTCCGTATCAACGACTTTCAAAGACTTTGATCAATGACTGATCAACAACCCCATGGTCGCCTTCCTATTTTTACCCTGAATAACTGGTTCCCTTATCGTGCCCCATGCAAACAGCCAAAGCTAACTTATCACATACTAAGAAGTGCAGTTTTAAACCGCACAACTTGGGTGTCGATCATCCCGTCAAAATGTGATATCGTAGAATGCTGGTGTGCCAAGTACCAAGAGTATTGTAGGATGCATCAATCGCCCTTGAAGTTTGGATACGATTAACTAAAGTTTACTGCCAAGCCGGAGTTTAGATGCTTCGATAACTTTATTGCTATTATGAAGATGATTTATGCTTGTATGATGACTGTTCGAAACTGACGCTCGAATAGGCGCTATTTTCTTTATGTAGGATCGTGGTTTTTAAGACATTCATTTAATCGCCCTACATTGTATAGGATAGAGTCGCCCATTACAAGAACCGTTGGAGGTGACTAGGTGCATTAAAACTCCTCTGCGTTGTCCGCTGACGAGTTCGGTGGACGACGGTTGCTCCAGAACGCTGGACACTGTTGACCGCAGCGTACCGCAACCGTGAAACAAAATATAGTCTGTAGTAAAATCCGTATGCTTATTTTTGGAATGAGGTAGTGCAACTGGTGAAGTGGGATAGATTCACTTTAGCCGTTGCCACCAGACATATAGGAACTCGGTTTGTAATGGTCAGAAACGGATTCTGATAAGCTTAACCGTCGCCATATGTGTAGTATTTGCTTTTAGAGAGGTTACATTGTATCTGTGCTAACGGATTTCAGATAACTAGATGAAACCAAGCCTGGAATAACAAATGACAACCTAAGGCGCCATGTAAGTCCCTGAAAATCTCAGGAACCCTTGAGCAAAGTCGTGCCTTCCATTGAAATTCATGTGTTGTTGCGGAAAAATTAAAAAACCTGAGGTTTGTGCTACTAGCCAACCTTGGAACCATGGAACTAGTATGGTTTGTTTGAAAAGGAACGAATCCCTCTTTTTCTGAGTTGACCTATGTCAATGACATGTCTATGACCCTGTTGATTTCATTAGGCAGTGGACAGAAGGACAAACGATGACGATACTCGAGATATTAAATTGAGGCCTTCAATACCAGTCGGCTTGACTGGGCAGCAGATTTGGTGGTTGTCTAAATATATCCTAGTTCAGTAAGTACTTTTATCTCGATAGTGGTGTGGTTTTCTGGCTTAGTATCCCGGAGCGATACATTTTAAAATGAAGTTGCATGGGATGATGAAAATGCACATACTAATCATAACCGAACTGATCAAATGAAACTTTGGTACGTCCTAAGGTCAGTAGTTTAAAAGTATGTTATTCCATTCCAGTTCAGTTCGGTTAATGAGCTCCAAACCATGTGTAAAGGATAAGTTGTTCGTAGCTGGTGCAATTTCAGCTACCGAAAAGTGAGAGATTAGAGTATGTGTAGCCAGGTATTGGAGACGACTCTCCAATCATTTGGCTGGTGTTGGAATGTTCTAATCGCTTGCGGAAGTGAGAAATCTGGCAGCCACTTATTGGGGACGATAGATTTGATGCAGGAACACCAGTCACTGCGTGATTGAGCCGTCGGCTTGTGTCACCAAGTACTGATGAGTTGCGTCCCGGGATCCCAATCCGGCGAGGCGACATTTAATGATTAGGTACCTCATGCTTCCCTTCCAGCTTTCGATCGTTCCCACTCAGCATGTGGTTGGGAAGAGAAGAGTTCTTCAAGACAAACAGTCCCCCGACATACGAGGTATTTGTCCCAAAGAGCGTGAACTGTTCAGCGTAATTAGTTCCTAGAAACAGCTGGCTTACTGCAGCGTTACTGATCTGATTTCCGTACTTACCCGTCCGGTGCTTCGAGGGTGTTAATCATCACATTCCGATAACTTCTCTATACCTGTACACAGAGACCGCTTTATCATCCATAGAGTAGTATGGGACGCATTGACTGACGTTCTAGATGCAGCCGGTGGGAGGAGCTGTACTACCCATCCCGGTTTCAATGATAATCTCGTCGTCAACCAACCTAGTGTAACTTACATAACTATCCAGGTAAACATTTCATAAGCTTTGGTTTTGATCCTACCCAGTCTTGTAGAGGCACTTTACAATTTGCAGGCGTGACTCGCATATCAAACATGGTAGTCGACTTATTCGAGTTATGAAAAATGGCTGGTGCTTGACCAAGAAGTGTCATTTGCATGCTCCATTTGTCAGCGGACGCTGCGGGAGCCGTGTGACAGTTGAAGATTAAGGGACATACGGAAAAGTTTCAAGTTTCAATAACAAAGATGAGAAAAACTGCGAGGCAAGGCAGCCTTGTCCGACATTACTGGACTCTGTGAACTCTAGCAAAAGCTCACCGTATATCCGTACGTGTCCATGGGGAAAAATCTAGAAGACAGCGTCATAGTTTCTAATGATCAGGTTTATCTGCCTTCAGATAAAAAAGACCGACGTTGGACGCGTGAGGGAGTGGCGCTGTTCATATGCCTGTGGTCGGTTCATCTTCCGATAGAGCAAAACCCAGCTCGATTCCCACGAGTCTATCCCCCGATAATTGATTCCAATGGGTATCTTGATGACCACTACTAACAGGCTGAGACCATAAAGATTTTTCAACGACACCTGCATTCTTTTCGAAAATTGGAATCACTATCCAAGAGCTCCATTTCACCAGAAGTATCTATTCTGACCCTTTGATCCAACCACCTGGTATAGAGTGCAGCTGTTGCTTCACTTTCAGGATCGGTCTGTCGGCTCATGTACTGACGCGACAGATAGACGCCTTTTAATGTATCGACTTGCGTTAATCTCAACTGAACCGGACAACCGTACAGCGCAGAAAACGTGTACTGAAATTCAGTCCGTTAAGGAACTTTTAGCCGTGGGGTTGGGCGGAACTCTCAAGCCATATGTACCACGAAATATTGCATCTTGACCACCAGATACCTGAAGAGTGGGATGTGAGCTTGCCCCGAGCAACCTGATGTACACAATGGAAGTGGGGCTTCTTTATATGTGTGTTTTGGGGACAAAAAATATATCGACAGAAAGGGAAAGCTTGCTTGGCGATGGTTTAAACACGGAATAGTAGTTCGGAGACTGACAGAGTGATTGGCAGCGGCGGGTTATTTGAAGGGTGCGGAGGGGGTGTGGGTGAAATCCGATGGGTGAATAGCTGGGAAGGCAACTTACACTACCCGGTTGCCCTGGCCGAGGGCTGAGGTTCGTTTGAGCTGCTCTATTTTGAGCCTTCGGCTCAAAAGTCTGACTAACAGGGCAATGGAAGAATCGAGGCTTTTGTTGTGATACACTGGCTGACTCACAAGTATGGTCCACAAAGTAGTGGTCTGACCGCTGCTCTCTGGTTTTCCTGTGGGATCGTTCCAGCCCTCAAGCCCGACCACCACGTCTGGGTAACAGCTTTCGACAGGACGCTTCTGATTTGAGTGAATTTTCAGGGGTATGCTCTGTCTCCGTGTGAACTTGCAGGCAACCTCTGCATGTGTACGAGTATCACTTTTCTAATTCCGGTTTTCATATTTTTATACTTAGGGTTCTGTATAACTGCGACCTGAAGTCTAAATCTGTCCGTTTTTTACTTTTATACATTGAACGCGTGTCTCATGACAGCCGACAAGACTTAAAAAGTTACTTCTAATTTCCCTTTTATCTTCTTGATACGTGCAGTGTTTGGGGCAGCAGCGGTGCTGGGCAGAATTAAATTTCGGCCATATTTTAGCAGACCAGTTTACAGTGCCATCCCTTCAGGACAGGTTAACGGTATCGTTAAATGGTGCTGGCCAGATGTCCATAACTTAGAAACCGGTACGACAACCTTATAGATCTATCCAATAGTTCTGCCTCTTGAAGGAGATTTTGGTTATTATTTCCGAATGTTCCTCCTCGAACATTTCTTGGATACGCTTCTGAACAGTTCATGAATAACATCTTGATCATATTCTTTTCTTTCCTATTCAAGAATATCCACTTATTTCGTCTTAGGTTCATAGTAGCTTACATCTGTGTGATGGTCTCTCCAAAGGGCATCAGTCAGGTGGAGATTAGGACTTCAAGTTGAGCAGTTTAGCGGCTAGAAAAAAAATTAGGGGCAATCCTTGATGGTTTGAGACGCGTGTTACCACAATCACAGCAACGGAGGGCTGTTTTACTAATTAGGACGTTTGGATACCGAAGTCAGGGGCTTATTACCTTTCAGCCGTGCTAGTTTGGTATTCTTGTAGGCCGAGAATACTCCCTATTCACGTGTGACTGCGTCACACACACACATATAGAGATAACGCCGCCAACAAAGCCGGTGTGCAAGTTGGAAAAATACTCGCCCGTACAAGATTGCTGAAGCACCGAGGGGAAAAAAATTCCTCGCACTACATCTGGAGTCAATGAGAGGACCGTATCACTACTGACGTTCAGATTCCTTTTTTTCAACAAACCAAACAAGTGAATGCAATACAAGTATAAAAGTTGGATTAATATAACCCATTTCAGTCCTTGAGTTCTAGCTTGGCTTGTTTGTTTGAAACTTGAACAAGGTGGTGTAGCTATAAGGTTGAAAAAAATCAGATTTCTGTCCAGGCGTCGGAATAATTGAAGTTTCTGCCCGTTGCCGTAAACAGAGAAGAGGTGAATACTTTAACCAAACCACGCAGTGATTCTCGCTTGACATCATCAATGAATGCCTTCTCGTTTATCTCATGAGGCGGCTGAGTTGATCTCAGTTCAAACCACGTGGAGTACACTAGTACTGCAATTGTCCAAACACAATTTAAGAATGGAGTTGATTGAATGAAAAAAAGGACGATCAGTGTTATCCATGCACTCACCCGGAGTTTATCTAAGTGATTCGGTAAGGTTTTGAGGCGAAATGGTCGGAAATATTGTTCAGAATCTTCCTCAGCGGCGTCATCATTTAGTTATCCACTTGAATTTGTCGTTTGTTGACCCAAATCCATTTATCTCCGTTCGTCTTTGCTTAGTCGTGATTAAGAACATAGATGATCCCATAATTTAGTCGCGGGATCCGTAACAAAGTTGCACGGAATATACATTGACCCACTGTAAGAAAACTGTGTTGTCTAGAATTTGAAAATCGTCATTCAGCTACGGCAAACAACTCGTCTTCCCTGTCCAAGTTGACTTGGAATGCGAATGCTTGGTAGAAACGACTAGAAAGTGTTTAGGTTATGAACTCTTTGCCAGTCAAGCTCAATCGGACTCATGCCCAACTCTATTCGGAACGTAGGGATTCAGCGCCGTCACATACTTATTCGGCTGTTGAATCTAAGCTACAACTACTGATTGGAAGTTATTATTTCTCCGCGCAACTGCCGTATGTCAATAGGAAATTAATATGGGCCAGTATATGATGGAATGGGCACATGGATGGGAGACATTGAGTGGAGTCATTGAGCCATTCAGTTGATTCGACTTCAGTTTTTGAGGAATTAATTGCCAGGGTTCCAGTCAAACATATTGCTCAGAGTTCACACTCAGTATATCAACGAGTATAGAAGCAACAATGCATACTTATGAAATCGTCGAACGATGTTAAACGTTGTGTATGCTTGACAAATCGGTGAATGAATGCTTGACAAACCGGTGAATGAACCTTCTTCATTCACCGGTGATTCAGTGCATACACCGAATTACTTCAACGGAAGTTGGTGGTTTCAGTCAATCACTGTACATGTGCAGTGACTGGAATGTAAAACTCGTAGTACGATGTGTCCGGCGTTAGATGCTATTGGCTGGGACAGACTGGGTTGGAGGAATTCCACAGGAGTGGTGCAGTCATCCAATGCGCTATTTTAAACTTAACACGAAGTAGAAATTGCGCCATCAGCGCCATTCGGATCATTATAAGTTAGTGCACAACTTATGGCTATTGCGCATGCTGCAATGTTATCTAAACGGTATGTCGTCCTTTTGGTTTTGTAATGCAATGTTTCTTAGTGAGTGTTACCTGAAATGCGGTTGAAAATGTTTGTTAGCTGAGTGAAGCGTATGCTCAATGTTATTTAAGGATTAGGGTTATTCTTGAAAGGGTTTCATAACGTTTCGATTTGATATATAATCCGAGGATCATGATTTTGGCTCTTTTGTTCGGATATTAGTACTGACGAGAGATCTGAGTTATGTAAATTAAGGACTTTTATTTTATAGAACACAGAAAATTGCCTTTTCCGGTTTTGAGTGCACAAACTCCTCTCTTTAACATGGATACTCACTAGAATACCATACGAAAAGGCTTCTCTAGCCCGCATATGAATTTCAGGTTGCTACCATTTTATTTTGTCATAGCTGGGCAAATGCAGAAGACTACCTACCGTCTAATTTTTGAAGTACACTACCAACCCGATGTCTCCGTTTTTTCTAATAAACGATGAGTCAGAAATTGTTTGCTTATGTTCTGTTCCTCAAAGCTGAGTAGCGAAATTGATCGGCCCATTTACATCACTGACCTTATTCACTTCCATGTAGCCCGGTCCAGTGAGGACGTAGAAGTGGATGATCCGTGAAGTAACCACGTGTACTACCACATCGCGTGGTCACGTATTGACTGGCTCCTTGAGTGATGACTTCTCAGATGGAAGCTTCCTGGTTTCGTTAACGATCCTTCCTCTGAGCTCCTTATGGATTGGTGGTGGTGTGAGGAGGTTTGGTAGTCTTCAACTGAGATTCCGTCTAAGTGCGAGCTACTCAGAGCGATCTCGGTCAAATGGTTGAGTATTCAAATTACTATCCGGGAGATCAGAGTTTCGAAGCTCCCAGCCAATGCGCACTGCTCATTGTTCCCAATAAGGATGAAACAGCTGTACAGTACTTTCAGGTTTTTCAGCATAGATCGTACCAACATTACCTAGGTTTTTGCAACCGCCTTTATGTTACTCTCTTGGAAGTTTCGTTGTTCCTCTCAAACAGGCGCGTAAAACACTTCTGTTTTGACAACCCGTCGTGTGTTGTATGCAATGCCCCAAAATGCCACGGCCTAGAGTGTTGAACATATTCTCTGACTGCCTTAGTTGTTACAAAGTTACATATGTGCTTCAAACCTTAGAAATCCGCCCTCATCTGATGCATTGTGGTCGTTGCTAGTACATCTATTGTGCCTTAAATTTTTCTCCTTGGACCGGAAATAGCGTACTCAGCGATTATGTATCCAGGACCGCGACTTCATGCTAGCAAGCTGTTGACATATTTATTTGAACAGGTTGGCGACTAGCATTGTATGAACGAAAAGACGAGCTACTGACATCTGTACGAATATCCGGTTATTTTGACCCATCGAATTGGACGGTAAGTCGACGATTGCACCGATTTCAGGAGTCGAATCACTGCTAAAAACACCATGGACTGGGGGGTTGGGAATTGATATTAAACTTACATATCGTGTGATAGGGCCTTCACGCCCGATAAAGCTGCTTACCACAGTTTGCATACACCTTATCAGTGCAAGCTCTGGCTACGGTACGGACGTACGTGCAGTTAGACGACACGACGAGGAAGAGCGTAGATCGAAGAAACACCTGATAAATCCGCTTTCCACACCTCAAGGTCGGCGATTCGTGTTCCATGTCAACTGGCCTACAAGGCCATAGATTAGTCGATAAAACGTGATGACAAACTTGGGTTCACATTCTTGCTCGAACTCAACGTCATTTGTACAAGTGGTTGGTTGGTGGTGTTGGTTTTTGGCAAACAGTTCACAAGTTTGATATCGATCTCTAGATTTATATGTCGGTTCCATTTACGTCAATTGAGCAGCGCGGAATAGGTAACACTGCATTTGGATGCTGCTTAGGTGCGTTTAGAACCATTCACCTATTACCTAGCCCGGAATACTACTGACGATATTCGACCGGAAGACAAATAGAACGATAGCGTTTTAAAGGCATCATTAGACACAATTTAAGACCCATGATTATCTGAAGACGACTAGACGCTTTAACCTCGCAGGTGTGAGAGATGGGTCAGCACTATTCATAAGTCACATTCACAGTCAGTGTTCAGTTTGTCCGTACACTCGTTGTCGCAGTGAATCGAACTCATTGTAGCTTTGTTGACTCCACAGTCCGAAAATTTCTGCGCACTAGGGCGAGACATTTGTGTGCTCGAATGGTCTTCCTCAGAAAGCTATAACCCACACCACTCGATTACGTTGAATACTATCCGAAGCAGTGTAACCTTGGCATGTTCTTGTTCGAGTTTTTCCCACCAACTATTTTTGGACATTATCTGAGTTATTTTTGTTACTCAAACAACTGTTCGTAGGAATGACCGTCTTTGCATTGCCTTTTGGCAGCCAGTTTGTCCGTTAAGGTGCAATTTGGCACAATGTCGCGGAGTTTCGCGTACCTTCTTATTGACAGGGCTGACTGAGCGATATATTATGTCCACTGTGTGGGCACACAGTGCATGGAGTTTCGACAAGCAACGCTGCGTTGTTGTAACCCTGACTTCAGTCAGCTTCTCTGCCTACCACATCTAAGGTAGCTTATAGCTGATTGGCTACTTTTCAGGCTAAAGGGACAGGCTTTGAGACTTGGGATGAATGTACGGAAACAAGGTGACCTAATTCTGGACGTTATTTATCAAGAACTCGTTTTTATATACCTCCGAACTTTTTAGACCTTTGACGAACTGCTTGCCTCTTCGTTCACAAATAAAAACTTCATTTGCCCTTTATGTAACTGGCAAATTATGTTGTCTCTGACGTCCGTCGGAATAATTTACACGAGATGACTTTGAAAGTAGTTGAATTTACGTGACACTTGCCAGAGGTTAAATTTAGTTACATCGTTCAATTGTCAGTTGAATTTACGTGACACTTGCCAAAGGTTAAATTTAGTTACATCGTTCAATTGTTCACGTTATATCTAGGAGGACTAGGGTGCAACTGATTACCCATACTTTAGTATACAGATCGTAGGTCATAGATTGCTTTTATCTTGTGATGGAAGGTGCTTCTGTCTTCCTGGTAGGGCATGTTTTGGGTTGAAAGCAGCCGTAGGGGAAGCGACCGGTCACTGGAGCCCAATAGCTCGACTGCGTTACCTCAAAGTTCACGTCGAAATTTTTCTTGGTGGCGCAGCATTTACTGCTCAGTCGACGATATCCGATAAGCCAAAACGGATACAATGTTGCACTAGTACCGAAGTGCGTTGCATCATTATTGTCACCATCATAAGCCATGAACCCTAGATGTGTTGTGAAGTGATTTAGGTGCCACAGTTTTGTTCGCTCATGATCTTGGAAAATACTGGTGTGTGGCTAGGTGTTGCAATCAGTAACTGGTGTCGTTTACGCGTGGATACAGGAGGGACAGTGGATTTTTTATTGGATAGAATGGGAAAGGAAACTATGCGCCAAAGGTAGTGGCTTGAATCCATGCGCGCCATTGAGTGTCCAATCGGGTCATTGTGTTTGTCAGTGTCTAACCATTTATGTGTCCCTTCTGGGAGTATTCCAAGGAGTAAGTGACGACCAGCATAGCTGAGTTAGCTGGTGGTGGCTTCCATACCTCGCTGCCACTTTAGTGTTTGACCTCTACTGAAAGGGAATATTAGTAATTCAGGTCGTATAGATCTTCGTTGTTTTTCTTCGCTGAGCTGGGCAATTTGCTCGCAGATATTCCATCACCAGTCACTGACGAACCATACCGTTTCACTGCCCGACGGACCGGTGATGTAACTTCGGCTGATGAGAAGGCGTTCGCAATCGAATTACTCACCTTAGGTAAAAACCAATGGCCATGCGCAGTCGCCTTGTCTAACGACTCTCCCGATGACAACTTCCGTGATTTTATGTCTGTGCGTGATGGACATCCCAAAACTTAGTCCTACTGAACTACGACTACCAATTGACTGAGACTTTTTTCAGTTAGGTCGAGATTTTCACAGCTGGTTCTGCATCTTTATCCATTTACTTTTGTGTAGGCTTAGCTCCGGTGATCTAGGCCCTTAATCGCCCAAATGAGACCGGCTGTTGACGATAGGTCTTACACTTCGCCTTGTTTTCATCAAGATACAGGCCCCCTTCTACACGACTGAGCTCCCGTGTTGTCTGCATCTTATACTATTCCGGGTGCCTTCCATCATTCCCACTGTAAGCTTTTTCCGGGTGATATGGTTTGTTGTTGCACGGGTGTTCAGAACCGTATGGAACAGCTGTTGAGCACTAATGTTCTCACATTGTTGTTTCTGTCAGTGACAGTCGTAAAAGTGGATATGCCGTTTGAATAACCTTGCATAGGGAATATGTAGTCATGAATGGGTTCGCCTGTCCAATGTGGTTTATCTCCATGTTTATGCAGGCTGACAAACAACCGGTCACCGTTTGCTTTTACGCTCTCCCGATTTAGCTGATGCAGGTGGTCTCTTGATGCAACGGGTTCCACAATATAGAACAATGCGCCTGGAGGAGGTTATTTGTCAGTTGATTTGGCAACACACCCAAACGGAAGCATAGCTGATGCGGTGGTCTCTTGATGCAACGGGTTCCACAATATAGAACAATGCGCCTGGAGGAGGTTATTTGTCAGTTGATTTGGCAACACACCCAAACGGAAGCAAGCTGCAGCATGGATCAGCTGATGTCTGCTTTGACCAAGGTCTACCGGGATCTGCAAATGCGTAGGCCCTCGTATGAGGCAGTCAAAGTTGCACTGTCTGCCCTTCTGTCTGCTGGCGCGGTCTACTTCAGTGGTAAGTTATGTACTAAAGGTACCACCATTTCCATACTGTTGCCCAGCTGTGTTCCACTTGATTACCAACACTTTCTGTTGTAAACTGCACTAGATGGCTAGACCTCTCTTGCACAACATTCATTTATTTATTCATTCATTCGTATTTGTTTATTTATTTCATTCGTTTCTATGGTTTGAGTTGTTTTTCAAACTAAAGTACGATTTCTATAAAAATTGTATCCAGTTATTTCTGTAAGATTGTTGGTCGAACCAACTGTTGGCGCACTCAGAAAGTTGTCTGACTACTACATTCAGCCCATCCACCACTAATTAGACGGTTTTCTGAATAAGTCAACACCTGTATAGACGGGATACCCTACTCATAAGGTTGCTGAAAATTCTTTGATAGGCTAAGACCGCCTTCGCCGTTCTTTGGACTCATCAGGTAGGCGCAGTCCCCGAGTTTCCGTCAACCTTATTTTCTACTTGAAACCAAATTGCACGAAATTAGTGAAATACACTCATTTGAAAACAGATTTAGTTTTGCGAAAGACTCACCTGGATCCCGGCTGAGTCTCTCGTTTATGATGTTTTAAGAATTTTCAGCAACCGTATGTATTACGTCTATACATGTATCGCCTTATCTCGAATACCGTACCAACTGAGACAGGAGGTGGCCTAATGCAACACATTCAGTTGCTTAAAAACACCACAAGCTGGAGATTCAGCTGGGTTTCAGGTGAGTCCCCCACAAACGAGTGTATTTCTTTAAAGTCAGAAGCTGGTTCGAGCCAGGATCGTTTTGCGGAGGGTAGCAGTCTGTACTGAAGGAAAACAGGATCGGGCCCTTCTACGTTCGTCGGATGTATCCTGACAACGAAAAAGTAGAACCTTTGGGATCCGGTTACAGTTTTACTACACATTCTATTACCTTGTCTCGTTCCCGTTTGTTTCGTATTGGTGACGAAATCGTTACGAATGATGCGAAGGGTGGTTTGAAGTGGACTGTCCGCTTGCTGAGTGGGGATTACAGTTTTATCTTTTCTTAAGTAGCGCTTTTCGAACGTCGCCAACTTGACCTCATATTTCGTAAGCTGCTGGCATTGCTACCGAATTTTCTGCACCTGACGCTTATTTGTTCGCAAATTTAATCGATTCCAGGCTTTCGATTAATATTCATGCTACTGACGCGCGACGACTTCTGGGCAGCAACATCTACCCCGAGTAGAATGTCAAAAGTGGTTCCTTTTCGCGACATGAGCTTGGTGTCTTCTAGGTACAAAGTGTTACCTCACAAATTTTAACTCACTAATCCCTTGTGTCTGTTTTGTGCTTCGAGATAAAAGGCTTCGAGTTTTTAAGCGGTTTACGTACCTTGACGTCTGCATAGACTGCGGTTATTAGATGAATGAATGAATGCATGCTCGGTAGGTGAAAAACGGCCGCCAACTTGCTTATTTTTTAGCACCAAGTTTTACCGAAGCTGAAGGGCCGTACACACAAAACAACCATAAGAACATTTTTTTATTGTGCTGCTTGACACTGGAGCGCTCCCGTTTGAGCATTCCGAACGTCTCCAAACATTTGATCGTCATGCAATTCGACGTGTGACGTTAATTAGCTGCCCGCAGCATGAACGCAACGAGATGGTGCTTCAAGAATCACTTAAGAATGAAATAGAATAGCTAAAGTAGCGAATAAAATCTATCAGGTTGATGTTGTTGGGGTATCTAGCCAGTCACAGTCTCCCAACCTACCGTGGCAGAAACTCCGGAGAGGAGGGCGTGCGAAATATAAATGGCTGCAGCGAAACTATGTGCTGTGAGATTTTCGCGCTTTCCTGGTCGCAATCTCTGTGATTCCCTTTGAACCCTACAAGGCATTGCACGTAGTCGATCCCACTGGCAACGATGCTGTCAGTTTCTAGGTGTACTGCTTGCCTAATTCCGTCCGTCTCCGTATGCTGAGCTTGTTTTGTGTAAGGTTCGCAAAGTATGGGGAGTTGGTTTATTTTGATTTGATACCAGACTAAAGTAGTTTCTGATACAATTAAACTTTCTCATCCATATATGTGAAATGCGGTCACAAACTGCAGAATGATCCCGATTCTGGTCAGCATTCATTTATTGTAGGAATTAGTATACCTCGATCCACGATGGTGTTCTCCACAGCCTGAATTGCCTTCAGGCAGCCGATTGCTTGACCACCTTATTCCCAACTACCCATAATAGGCGCGTATAAGGATAAAATGTTTTCCGATGTGCTCAAAAGTTTGACAACTTTTAAGCTATCGTTTGGGCATTCGCTCCTGCGCACCTGACAGTTGTCCCGTCTTTCTACATTTCGTGTTATTGACGTCATGTGAAAGATCCGTATCATTAGTTTGAGAGCTGGATAAGTTTATCGCAGTTTCGTAAACTTCCACTTCCATCAGTTAACTCCGGCTCCACTATGTGCCTTACTTCATAGCTTTTCGCAAATGTGAAACTGATCTATTGCTTTTTGCTCCCACCATACCGATTCAGCCATTCTTATTTGTGATGATACTGCGGTTCAGGAGTTTTTTTTGGAACAATCCGTTTTTGAGCAGTCACATCTGTCGGTTGATTTTGACAATTGATGGTTGTTAGGTGTGGCTGTTGTGGTTGTGAACCTTTCTTATCGCTAGTTTCGTAGGTTTCGTGGGCGGAACTTGTATTCAAAAGTGTCTCGATCGGCGTTTGTAAACGATTTGTTTCTGCAGTTTTTTCCTCCACCACGGACCTGTGGTCTTCCTCGAAAGGCGGAATTTCACGGATCATGAAACCTGACGAAAAAAACCGTAGACAACAAGCTTAGTGCAGAATGTAGGTTGCGGAATTTTCAAAGAGAATCCACTTAAAATGCAGTCTAGATACCCAATTTTCAGAGAATTTATACGGATTTTCATTCTAGCACGTAAGCCTCAAGTCAAGCTTAAAATGTACACTGGTTAATAATTGCCGTCTACCATGCTGGACTGAGCTACTCAGATACTTTGCTTCGAGAAGGCCCTTGATTCGAACCAACCCCGTATCTCCCAATGGTTCCTGTCTGGGCCTGATAGTATTTCAGTTATTTTGCCTCTCCGAAGGTGCACGTCATCCGTGCACCAAACGGGTATTATTCTTTTATTAATATTAATATTGTCATTGTTATTACTTATTAATAATAAATAATAATAATAAATAATAATAATATTACTTTACTAATAATATTACTCCTACTATCACTGTGATTGTTATTATCATTCTTTGACCATTTTTTATAGACCCAGCTGCTTTTGCCGACTTTTCATTCCAGAGGGGCGCTTTTTCAGTGCGCAATAGCGACTGTTTACAGCCCACTATATACTTAGAAATGCAGCGAGCTTGGGGTAGCTCAGTGGCTAAGGCGCGAACTTAATAACTGGGGGGTTTGTGGTTCGAACCTGGCCCCGGCATCTCGACTGCTCCTGTTTAGGCAACCTGGCAATATCTCAGCCATCGTGTTTTCCTCCAGTGGAATGTCAGTTAGATACCGAAAGGGTGCTACAGCTGTGCGATTTAGAGATGCAGTGTGCCGTTTCCGTGCCTTGCGATAGCTGCTGCTCATCTTTCAGCCCTGACTGCCTGCTATTTATTACAATCCAGCAACCGAATCAAAAACGGTTTGGCATGCTTAAACGAGTATTCAACAAGCGCAGGACGCTCAGCTGAAATAGACTTTTTCGTATGGTTAACACTAGCAGTTGTTCTCATCACGCCGCTTATCAGCAAGTCGCTCGTGTAATCGATTTAGCATATCGTTTGAGAAAACAGACAGGGTGAAAA
Organism: Opisthorchis viverrini; assembly: GCF_000715545.1. Lineage (NCBI taxonomy): Eukaryota > Metazoa > Platyhelminthes > Trematoda > Opisthorchiida > Opisthorchiidae > Opisthorchis > Opisthorchis viverrini. The sequence goes on along the minus strand of NW_008752228.1, from coordinate 112,801 downwards.
CTTCGTGAACTGAAAAATTTCACACAGTAATTACCGGTGATTGACTGGATCATCGGTATTCTCCCTAGTATCTACTGCTTTGCGTCGGTTAAGTTGCACTCAGGACTGACCGACCCAGCTGATATCACCCCATCACCGTTGGTCTCCTCAGGCCAAGTGAGGATAATGGCTCAGCACATGCATATTGTAACTGCTGTCAGCAAGGTGTTCAACACCGGGCATACATCACCTAGAGTGGGCTTTCAGTGCTTTTTGTGCGCGTAATTACTGTATTCATCGATTCCCTTTTTTCTGATGTGCATGCTGATGTTGGATTGTTTCTCATGTTATCTATGAGGAATGATCGAATCAATGGGGAGCGAGGGTTTAGAAATGCATAATGGTGCAGCAGACTTGGATAATTGTTGACCGTTCCAAATTAAGAAGGAAATCATAGATTGAAGGATTTTTCCAATTTCGTAATGTTTCCGACCTAATTAGTTAGGACAAGTCGTGTTAGACAATCCGAGCATGTTCGTGTACTGATGGAGAACTAGACGTGATAAGCAACAACACACTTATTCACACTCTTCTGAGGAAAGCCGGGCTCCCAATTTAAGAGCATGTATCATATGTTCTGTAATGTGAACCAGTATTTCTCAAAGTTGGCTGTAGGGGGCTTCAAGTGAACGCTAAAACAGTTGGAAATCGGTTACCGGCGAGTGACGCTATAGATCTACTTGGTGTCGTTCATATCTCTGATCGTCCAGCATAGTGTCTAAATTCTGATCCAAGTTTTTGAAGATACAACATCCCAGTGGCTATCATTGCGCACCCGTGCACGACACCTTACATATTCATCTCCGTATAATAGATCTGTTGGTTGTGGCTTCTGGTATGTGCAAACAGGCCGGAATGGTCTAAGCCTATCCTATGTTAACTCACTTTCGCTGTGTTAAAATAGTCTTCTGTATGAATTTAGCTGGCGCCGCAAGCTGTATCGGTCTACCAAATAGACCAGCAGTTTTTACAGTTGCAGTGCGAAAACCAGCATCAATGACGGTTAGTTACTTTGTGATACTTGGCATCATGTGGTCATCAATGAACTAAAATCCATAAACAAAGTTCATAGTTAACCATGTATATGCCACCCATAATTACGGAATAAAATAATCTACCTATAGGGTTTTTAACCAGTGCTTAGTAGTGAAGCATTTCAACATGCCCTATTTCGGATATCAAAACACAATGGACGTTTTCCTAATGACTGTCAGCCTGATATAGGCTGCTATCCATTTTCCGAATTCATATTGCAATAGGAAGTATACATTTTGCACAGTAGTGTAACGAGGTCGAGATAGCTTAGTGGTTAGGGCGTAAACTTGCTGGCCGGATGGTCTGTGTTTCGAACCCAACCGTTGCATCTCCACTGCTTCTATCCAGGCAGCCTGTCAGTATCTCAGCCCTCGTATTTATTTCGGATGGCCTGGCAGCTATGCACCTAAAGGGTGTTACAAATGAACTATTTTCAAACATAGATATTACAGTAATGTCCTAAAAGGCCGTAGCAAAGATAGTGGTGTCTTTTCTGAGGAATCGAATGCTGTTGTGCACTCTTCAGGAAAATCGCTGTCGGGGCGCACGATCCCTGCTGGTTATGTACCCAGAGAAGATGTCCTCGGGCGTATGGCGCCAAGGGAATAGTGAGCTGAAAAGAATGGGAAGTGCGAATTCTGATGAAACGACGTAGATGGTGATGTTTTTCAAAGTGGAACTTCAAACTTGATATAACGTACGTTCTTATAAGTATATAGACCGTCTACCTATTTTGCACCCAAATACCCGATGGGCTTCCTCTTAAGAATTCTTGGATGTAGACTGAGATATGGTTTTTGTTAGTGCCTTTTAATGAGAAACAGGCGGTTTGCCTGATTTGTCGATTCATATTTTCTGTTAACTGTTTCCAGTTAACTGAGTCCTCGGATCCAAGGTTCAGTGTGTTCAATATTTTGGTTCTTAAGAGTAAGCTGGCTACCTGGAGTCCAATACAACAAGCATCAGCAAGCTTCATAGGCCGTTACGAGGCCAGGGTGGTGATGAATCGGGTCAGACTCTCCAAGAACGAAACATTTTGGAATTTTGCAGTATTTGATATTTTCCGGATCTCGGTGGTGAAATTCGGAGATAGCCGTGATTTCTTTCATTCTTTCAATAGGCTGTTTTTAGTTGATTTGGGACCAATAGGTTTGTTCACCGAGAAATCGGTGACACACATTGGTTGTTTTTCTGCTCATCGGGTATTATTTCGATGTGTGGGCTGTTCGACTCAGTACAGAGAAACACCAACCAACAAACTGAATTTCAATCTGAAAACGACAGGTGTCGCGCCACTCTTCCTCTGCAGTCTTTTTTGCATGATCCATAGCTACTGGAGAAAAGCTGCAATAAAATTCGAATCAACCACTCTGTCAAAGCGGGTGGAACTGGTGTACTCTGGTCCAAGGTTTAAACTCTTACTTTGTTTCAAATTAAATTTTTATTCTTTATACGAAGTTACAGTGTTGGAAAGCCAGAGGTATTTCGTGTAAGTTGGTAGTCGTTGCAAGTTTGTTTGAATATTCGAACCCCTCGCGTTCCAATCAGTAATTTGACACTATATAAATGCGCCACAACTATTTGAGTAAGTTGTGATAGTTAGCCCAAAAACAAACGATAAAGAACGGTCAATAACTTAGACCTGTGTATTCTCGGATCATGACCTCTTTTCCTGAGCTGGTAATCAATCAATGCGTCCTATTCCTTCCGATTCAAGGAAGCATTTTCTACTGGTATCCGAGATATGTTAAGTAAACCTTCCAATTTCACCTGTTGGTGATTACTCATCAGTAAATTAAGGAGGTTCAATTGCTTGTTTAGCTTGCGAAATGTACCTCCAGTCAACCGTTCGTCAATAAATAGGACGTCTACCCTTTGGTCGGATTATTTAGACTGTCACCACACTTATCCCAGATTTTGACAGAGATACTGGAATCTTTGATTGTTTGCACATTAGGGGAGGTCAATATTCACAAAAACACTTGTCCGATACACCCATCCAGAGGGGCCACTTCTGTATCTGAAAGGATTTTCAGGTATAGATCTTGAAGAATAATGCGGGTGGTGGGATGATCTAATCCAGTCATATTTTGCCTCTCCGGATAAACGAGTCTCCATGTCAGTCTTGTTGAATGACTAGAAAGGGCAGTGTGTGATAAAGTTTTGTCGAAATAATTATAAAAACCCTTTCCGGAAATTCACTGGACTATAATTCCAATTTGTCATTGGATAATCAACGGACCTTTCGCGAGCGCCGAGTCGTTTTTCAGTGCGAAGGCCAGTGAAGAAGATATTCTCGTAGCGAATCTACGGAAGCTATCTGTCTGTATGATAGGACTTTGTTCTGTGATCACTCTATGCCGTTGATGAGACTGTTGATGTTCCTGGAATTCAAGGTAGTTATGCATCGTACTTCTGCTGCGCAGTTGTCATCCGAATGCTCTGCCTTCGTGCGTTTAAACTGGTGGTGTTGACTGTGGACGGCGGTTGTCCCAACCCGCATTTCCATCTGCACCCAGATATTAGCTATTGGGGCGAGAGATCTCCGTGTTTAGAGCGTGAATCTACTGACCTGAAGGTCTGTGATTCGAACCTGACCTCTGACTCTCAACTTCCCCTAATCCTAGGCAACTTGGCAGTGTCCCAGCCCTCGTGCTTCCTTCTGGTGGTATGGCAGTTAGGCACCGATAGGTTACTACAACTAAACGATTAGCGATTGGAGTTGCGTAAATCCCATCCTCCTCTGCACACGTACCGCTGCTTCAAGAATACGACCACAATAGACATTGAGTGCGAATTCTGTTACCCCGTGTGCATGTGGCTTTCATCTATCACCGCCTAAAATCTACGGCAACCTTTGTGAGGCATGGGCCACTGACACTGAGATACCGTGTGGCTTAGGCACCGAAACTACAACTAAACGATTAGCGATTGGAGTTGCGTAAATCCCATCCTCCTCTGCACACGTACCGCTGCTTCAAGAATACGACCACAATAGACATTGAGTGCGAATTCTGTTACCCCGTGTGCATGTGGCTTTCATCTATCACCGCCTAAAATCTACGGCAACCTTTGTGAGGCATGCGCCACTGACACTGAGATACCGTGTGGCTTCGTACGAAAGCCATTTTCGGGGCGGAATAGCGATCGGAATTCCAAATGTCGAAGCCGCAATGTGGTTGGTCGGTGAAAGATACCTGTAAAAGGAGCGAGTGCTAAACAATGACTCTGATAGGTCTAGTAGCAGTTATCACCAGTTTAACCTTTACGTTCTGTGTTACTGAATGGACTGTCACTCCATGCCACACTGTACTCTCTCTCTCTCTCTCTCTCTAGCGAAACCCAACCGACCACTGGTTTTGTTCACGCTGTTTTCCATTCTTGACTTCCAAAGTTACCTTCACGATACGATCCGTCTCCCACATCTGATAGACTTTTCGCCTTGCCTTGACTGTGCGTATGCATGATCTTTGCATGTATGATTACGTGTTGTTCAGCTACACGTGACCGATTAAGCGCACCGGATAGAATATGTTCATATGGTTACATAGACTGATCAGAGCGCTGACGCGTATAAGCTTGACCAAAATACTTCTTCAGGACGACTTTCCTAAGCGTTCAGGTTTGAGACGGTGGCTACTTTTTTCTAGGTAATTATTCTCTGGCCAAGAATGAAGCTGTCGCATGGCAGACAGCTACAGTGGAGTACATAACCGCACAACTAACTTGCCTAACTTGACTTTCTCCCGTCGCATACATTTTCTCAGGTGATTCGGCCGCAGATGCTTGTCGCCGCTCATGAAACGAATTTTTTGTAATGTTGACTGAAGTTGCACTATTTTCCGCCAACCTCATGAATGTATGTTGTGTTCATGCTGTGTTGAAGCTCCTGTTTGGTGAGCCTGTGCACCGACAGGCTTATCCTTACGTATGGTTCCTCAGTTGCTTGTTTGCGGCGTTTCTTACGTCTCCTTATCAAGAACGTTAACACCTTGAATGTCCTGTGTGTGTCATAGCATGAAATGAATTATGTGGAAGGCATTAATTTGAAAATGTAACGGTCATGTTGATAATAAGTGTGGCGTGTAGATTATTGACGGCGTCGTACGCTGTCGAAGCGAGTAGACTGTCAGCAACTGTGAAACTCAGCCACTTTGTAGGATGATTTGGCCGGCAGAGGTCACAAATACGCTTGGGGAGATTCTTCGTACAACACTGCCGTGGTAATTTTCAAGCCTGAACAAGGAATTTAAGTAGGCATAATTTGGAGATCAACAGTTCAACGAAGATTTCTTCCATACATACTTTGGGCTCACTAGTGAAACATATCTGACTAAACGTAACTTCCACACCCACATTCATCCTTGTGGAAACAGGAGTGGTTGTCTGTTCACAACAAACCACAAACTGTTAAAGAAATCAGGCGTTCCCAGCCTCATCACGCACTTTTTGGTAGAAAACATCGAGTGCTTTTCAAGCTCAAGACAACCACTTATGTTTCGCTGATGGATAAAGGGACTGTCGGAATGCGTTTTGAACGTGCTCCATTTGTCTTCAACATAATTTAAACTAAGGTACTTTTTTAAAACTATGTTTTGTTTGTCTGAGTTTTAATATGTACTGTCTGTTTCGCATATAAGGTGCTCTTTGACATTATTTTGCGAAATTCCATCGATTATCGGGAGAGACAGATCCGTGAGAATCAATCTGGGTTTTGCTCTAGTCGAGGATACATCGACTATGTCTTATCTTGGGACAAATTCTTGAATAATGCATCTCCTTCAAACTTTCTACGTTGGTTGTTTTTCTCGATCTGAAATCTGCTTTTGACACTCGCTTGTGAGAAATTTCGGGGGTGTCTGACCATGTCCATTTGAAATTTATATTCCTAATGAGGACATTGTGTGGGAACTCCTGTGGACGTGTACGGGTATACGGCGAACTCTCGTCTGTGTTCACCACGTCCATTGGTGTAAGACAAGGCTGCTCTCTTTCACCTTTCCTTTTCAGATGTTATTGATGTGCTGCTTCAAATTCCTCTCTGCCTCCGAAATCCTGGGAGTCGAAATGCTCCTGGGAAGTTCCCTCACAGACATCGAGTAAACCATGTGGCTACGGCATATGGTTTATTGCTGATAGATAGATGGATGGATAGATTAATTGGTTGATTGACTTATCATATGCTGTTGTTTCTCATAGTATGATCAGAACACCTCTGTCTTGTCTAACTGAGAGCCGACCACACTACTAGTCAGCCCTCGTGGCTAAACGGTTAAGTGTTAACCATTTGCCGGAAGTTCACAGTTTCGATAATCTCTGGGTTGCGTGGATTGCGTGCTATCGATGATTCTGAACAAAGATTAAACAACCGTACAGTACTTCCCAACCTTTTAGCAAAGATTGGCTTCATTGACGGGATGAAATCCCTATTGGACGTTACCGGATTTCCTCACTTCACCACCAACCTTCAAAAGTGTTTGTAATCTCAACTCCGTTATTTTGAATTGCAACGAATTTCGTGCTTTTCCAATTCTCCAACTTCCACACCCGTTTTGGACTAACGGAAATGCCGACAACTCACGGTGAACCAGATGCCAGAAACACAGGCCTCAATTTGGGTCATATTTGTGGTCCAAACACCGTTCGCTTTTGTCTCTGGATGTTGATGACGATGATGATTTTTCCATTCCGGCGCCATCCGACCATCTATCTGAAAACGGAAGGAACCTTCATGCGTCAGAAATTTATTTACAAAATGGAACATTTCTGTGTAGAATTTCCAGGACAACTGCCTCGTAACTTGACTGGATAAAAATAGACCATTCTCAGGATAGTTGAGAACAATGCGGTACCTTTCTATACTTCCAGGACTAAACCGCCCCATGATTTCGGTTAGATGTGAGAGTCGGCAAAACGATTGACTTGGTGTGAGACTCGGATGAAGCGCACTTACGAACCAAAGATAAACCTTCCTGTTGGGTGTTTTTCCATCAACAATTGGGGCATTGTAGGTTCTGGATGTTGGTTCAGTTCACTAGCTTGCACAGTGCAACACACTGTCATGATAACTGGCTTCTAACGCTTGATTTGCTGAGAGCCACCGGTGACTGATTAGCCTAAAGGTGGAGCGATTCAGGCAAGTGACCCAACGTAGTCAATGGATTCCTACTGCCACAGTTACAAGCTTCACTTCATCGTTTGACTCTCAACTGTCTACCCTCGACACTGTTGATAAGTAGATGGACCCTGGCATGCGGTTTATAGCGAATCAGTTTACTCAGAAAAGAAGCTGCCGGTTTGTACATTTTTGGGTGGCTGTTTGTAAATAAAATTGGGAATAAAATGAACTATCTAGTTGTACTGTCCGTGTATCGTTCCATTTAAAGCCTTACAACATACGTCTTTGTTCGATTCAGGTCGCGGTTATAGTCTACTGACGGCTGATAAACTTGAAGTGGTAAAGTGGCTCGAGAATGTCCCTGAGGCCGCATCGCTGTCCAGTGACGAGGCTGACCAAGACTGTCCGACAAAAGCACCCATAGCCGAACTGGAACCGTTGTCACTGAAAGTAGAAGACTCTCCTCATTCCTGGCCAGCCCACCGCACTTCCACCTCCCCCACATGTGGCCCATATGCCACGAGCCCTGTAGGTAGTGCACGGGTGAAAACCGTGGACGATCAACAGACTATTTATGAATCGGCCAGTCCAAAAGCTCGATCACGTCAAAATAATCGAGTTCGACTCATAAAGTCCAACGCGACTCCAGCAACAAGCAACGCAAAAAGCTTCTTGCGTCAGACCGAGCCGTGGGCTGCACCGACCTATGTTTCGCACCCCACATTACGGTACTGCCCCAATGACAACATGCCACATTACGACACACCACTTTCAGCGCCTGCTCCACCCATAACCGAGTCTAGGATTACAATTTCCTCCCCGGATGATCGCTATTATGTCCGAAGACCTGACTGCTCGCGGAAGATGAATCCAAACGTGCCAAACTCACGCTTCACTTCGGATGTGAATGACCGGTGTCGTTCATCCAGTGCCGATCAGCTGCAATCGATGACTCGAACGAGCAGACGGCATGAGAAAATAAAACGTAAGTTGTGCGTTACCGCCCTTTTTGTGGCGTTGTCCGTAGGCTGATTTCGTAAGTCTTCCGTCCCAACTCTTTCATAGTATCCATAAGGTAAAGCCGACTCATGTTGAATATTTCTTCAGAGCTCCTTTATTCTCGTTTCTATATTCACTCTCATTAATGTCTCACGAATTCTGAATAGGATTCAGACCTTTGACAAAGTAGTCGTATACTTCGACGTTCCCCCATGAACTCATTGTGTTATGCAGTTATCCTAGACTTTTCTATCTAGACCTCCTTTATCCCATGAGCACTTCTCAATGCGCTTTGTGTATGAACGTATTGAAGACCGGGATCAGCAGCCAATTGCAAGAAAACTGCATTGTTTTATTATTGTCTTCCCCGCCTAACTAGTGTCCTCTGCACTTTATCACTCTCAACCGCCTGGATCATGAGCACCTTTGGTTTACTACAGTTTCTGCGTTTCCAACAATGCACAGAAACTGGTTTGATAGGCGCTTTTGTTGCCGAATCGGGTAGTTTATGGGCAAACTTTTCGTCACCGATGAGGTTCGTTCATAAGGCTAGCGTTGCGTTGGAGTTGGGGTGGTGGAGAGGGCAGTGCTCGTTCTTGTGGAGGTAGCGGTGAACATATGTGATTATTAACATCACTTGTTGACCATATACTGTCCAGTAAGTGGTCGTGCATCTATATGCTCTGATACTAGTCAACTTGATACTTCTTGGTAGCGCGCACCACAATAAAAAATGAATGCAAGTAGCTCACAAATCCACTGCTACATTAAGAGAATCGATCCCGTCAGCGTGCTAACGTTGCACGAGGTGGTGCACCGACGGCATCGCCTCGCATGGTGATGGAACCTTGGCGAACCAGCTGCGAAGCTCCGTGAACAAGTTAACAACGAATTAAGGTGGACGGAAAATCGGTGGCAGATGCCCACTAGTGGAATAAAATGTTTATTGTAAGATGTCATAAATGAAACCATTACTCACTGTGAAAGTGGTGGACCTCCAAGCATGTTAGAAGAGGTGAAGAGTTTCAGTCATTACTTGACGTTGATGAGAAACAATCACTGCAAACCGGCTTTGCCGAAAACTGGGGAGTTGTATCTTTCCTGAGTACTTGTGCGCATCAAATAATTTAGCAGAGCGGATAAGCAGAATTCCACAAGTTGTTACACTCGATACACGCTATCATGTGATGATGAGAGAGTTGTTTTGTTAGCATAATGGATGGTTGCCTTGGGAAGAAGGCTGGCAAGCTTTTTGACATTCATACCCAAACAGCATCCCTACGCGTCTGCGTCAATACACGAGGGATCTGTCTCATGACATTTCTTGTGTTTCAGAACCGTTTCGGGAAAAAAACGTGACTCAGATGACAAATTTGAATTTTGGTCCTCGCTGTTCGAGACGTGCCTTGTTTTCAGTCTACCCGTCGCTCATTAGTTTTTTTCTTACTGCAAAGCTTGAATAGTCATTGTAGCTCGTCTTTGATAATCGAAATCGGCTCGTTTTTTTCCTTCTCATAATAACTTGGCAGAGACAAGCGGGTATTTGGGTGCACAGGTTTCTAGCGGGAAGGAATCCGGTCGTTTTTATTTTTGTCTGGAGACGGCAGCAAGTTTTTGATGCACAGTTAGTGCTGTGCACCATTCGCAGTGTGCTTTTATGCACTGTAATCCAGTGTCTTTGTTGCGTGAGCATACATGTAAGAAATTCGCTCGACATTTCCTCCCAGTATATCATCTTATAACGGAAGGGTTAATGTTTGGTTTCCGTCTTTTGTCGTCCTGGGTTTGAGAGGAATGTGGTTGGTAAATTACATTCCATGCTAACGAGCCTTCAAGCTTGGGCTGCTTTCAAACTGTTTCTCTTTTTTGTCGAACTATCTTACCGGCGATTTATCCTAATTGTAGTCGAGCGCTCTTCACCCGTTCTCGATTGATACCAGTGTTTTCTGGAAGGGGTGTTGCGGCTGGGCGCTTCCTGGTACAACCTGTCGTTGGTGTGCGTTACGGTGCTGCCTTGTGCTCAGACATACACCACAGGATGCTCAAGTTCTGGATGTATTCAACCAATCGTGTTGCTTCTAATTTTCGTTGGCCACGTTGTTGGTCTAAAAGTAGTAACGTGAGGGTTGGCATGATTTCACTCATGTGCTTTCTATTGTGGAGAACTAGTATCAGTTGAGTCAGGTAGCTGTCTTTGTTCCACACGTACTGCTCCAATGCGCTGATTGCACAGCCTGTTCTTTCGTGTTGTGTCAGTTGTTTGCTTGGATTTATACGATTATGTTTATATTGTTCTCCACCCGTTCGTAGTAATAGTTTGTCTTTCGGTGGAGAGTTTAATGTTGGTTTACAAACTGCCTCGCAATATTGGAGCAAGGCAAAATGGCGAAGCTTTTGAATAGACCAGTCCTGTCACTACCAGTCGGTCTACGATTCTAACTGCATCTGCGAAGCAGGAAGCTTGTATCTAATACGCTAGTCTGCACATCTCACCCTACTGACTCTTCGGATTTCTTCAGACGGTTTAGCTAATGGTCACTTGAACCTGTGGAATGCTGGCCCCATAAACTTTCGCAGTGCGCTAGACGCAGTTGGCGCCTTTATCTTCTCCATCATTCCATCTAATTGTGACTGTTATCCAGATGTTTGTGTGTCGGATCGACTTGGTTTCCCACTTCTTTCATTCCTTTGGTCGCCATGTCTGACGAAATAGTTTTTATTTGTCCGTTCCTTATCGAGAAGTTTAACCATTCGAATGTTTGTTTTTGCCTGTCTGGTTTTTTAATATTCTCATAAGCCTTTTGGTACAGCAACCATATAACAGCTTCCGCTGTAACAGTGCTTTCTGAGTGGTTGTCCGGGAACCGGTTTTCAGCTCTTCAAAAATATAAATGTTGTGATCATATTGCTGTGAACAGCATGTAGATCCAACACATATTATTCATTAAAAAAAGGCCAGTTCCCGATACTTCTCACTTTTCTACATTTCAGACTTCCTGCCACTATAGGTAAGCAGGATCTTCGTTGTAGGTTGAACAGGTCTGTTTTGGGATTTATGCATGGTATATGAAGCAGCTGAATAAGTTCTTACGTTTTCCTACGGTAATCGGAAACTTTGCCAACCGAATAAAAATATTCACTATCAAAGTGCCGATCACTTGCGCTAGCTGAATAACCTAGGACATGTATGTTTTAAGAAATGTATAACGAACCATCAATTGCGGATAGTGTTTCTTCGCCTCCCGCGCCTATCGCAACTCTGAAGCGAGCGGTGTGTCTTGTTCAGTCTTCACGAGGTCCTCCAGCCATCGTGTTATCTGATTTACAGATCCATGCTTTTTTTCAAGTCTTTATTTTTTCCAAATCAAGCTGAATAGTTTGTCAACTTCAAATGCGATGTCGCTACTTGCTGCTGTGACTCACCTTTGTGAAACCTTTACATCAGTTCTGGTCACCGATAATCAACTTGTTGGTGATTCACGGTAAACCACAGCTCTTCTCGAACTTCTGCTCTCTTGTCTGTGTTACGTATGGTTCAGCACATTTTGTCAAGACACGATGAATATTTCTTTTTGTTAAAGTAGTTAAAAGATCAGCGGTTCGACCATAGTCAGGCAAATAATGAATGATGTTTGACCCCAAGTTGATAATCAACGAATGGAGAACGACCCTAAGGCACCAGTTCATGCGTAGAACCATTCGCCCACTGCATTGCCCCACTGTTGCCAAACCTGTCTCCCGATCTTGTTCCGTGGTTGCGGAATTTTTATTTTATCTGTGACCAACTTTTCTTGCGCATCTAGTTGATTCGGATTTTCGTGATACACGCGCATTCATTCAGGTCAGTCTTTAGCCTCCCACGTTTTCCCGTCCGGTTATTCTGGGCCATCCCAATTCGTTCGAGTAGCCCGACCGCTAACATTTTCAGCAACTACTAGCGCTACTACGAGTTCTGTTTTCTTTTTACTATCTCTTCAAATTCAGATAACAAATGATGGAAGTGTACTGGGACAATCTGTTGTTTCTTTGTGTATCAATTTAATTGTCTTCCTAAACCGTTTTCTACATCACAGCATGTGGGACTATTTCGGCGAATTGACACCGTAAGTTTGCTTGCCCGCCTAGAGGTGCTTTCCCTATGGTAAATCTACTTACTAAATGTTGGCGTTGCTTTCCAAAAAGAATTACCCGACCTACACGCGCAATGGCTCTGGAAGAGCATTCATGAAGGTCTGTTCCTCTGAGAACTTGTTGAACCTGAACTATGGACTAGCCTTAATTGCTTTCCCACTCTTCGGTAGTTCTGAGTCTTCATTGCTTTTTAACTAACTAACATGTCGCCTCAATGGAGCGAGATGGCCTAATTGGTTAGAGCGCGAATTTACTGACCGGAAGGTCCGTGGTTCGAACACGACCTCTGCCTCTCGACTGTCTAGGCTTGGGCAACCTGACATTATCCCAGCCCTGGCGCAACCTTCGGGTGCCGTGGCAGTTAGGCACCGAAAGGGTGCTACAGCTGAACGATGTGTTGCATCAAATCCCATTTCGATGCTTGTTGTACCATCGAAACTTTTATCCCCGGAGCTGTACATGTCACCTTAATGAAAGTAGATTCGACGCCAGAATATGAACAGTGTGATTGAGGGAGATATCCTTTCCACTTTATAGGAACGAAACGTCTTAACACACCATACACTGAGACTTTGTCGAGAAAATAAAAATTGTTTGGGATGTGGCGCATGCATGAGCAGGTTTCCTTAGACGCTTCTAGGTCAGACTGAAGTTGAAAACCAATGTTTTCCAGTCACCATCACCATTCATAATAATAATAATAATAATAATAATTACTCCCAACTTGTGGGTGGCATGCCGTCTTGCATGATCATGCGTTTATAAAGGAGAACGATGGCCGATGTACTGCCTTAGACAGAAGCAGTCGAGATGGGCTCGAAACACGCACCTTCCGCCCAGTTAGTTCTCGCCTTAACCACCAAGTTATTTCGAGCAGTCGGATTTTTTGCCTCCACCATTTTGATAAAAATTTGGGGCAGTTTACACTACTGTGACGAAGTTAACTTCCATGCTTGCATACACATCAAGATGGCTCAGTGGTTAGGGCGCGAATTTACCGACTGGAAAGTCAGTGATTTGATCTCGAACTCTGCTTCTCCACTTCCCCAGTGTGGACAGAGCAACCTGGCAGTATCCCAGCCCTCGTGCTTCCTTCTGGTGGCATTGCAGTTAAGCGCCGAAAAGGTGCTACAGCTTAACGATTTTTTTTTACGTATCAAGTAGATACTTTTCCTTCCGGGAAGCCGGGCTTCTTGTTTCAACACATAACAAACCCTCAGACCTCCATCACTAGGATAAACGCAGCTGGCCTTTGGCTGTTCGTTAGTCGTTGAATTAAATTACTTGTCGTGTTTGCATGAATCGCCTTTAAATGGCTGCTACTTAGCTCTGTTTCGTTTTTATCTCTGACAAGATTTATTCACACAATCACATTACTTCTCAACACAGCTGTCACAACACAAAGTTTTTTTTTCAACTGCGATAAATTCTCAAACGACTATCTTCAGAATCACAAACTCCCCCTCCGGATTGCTTCCCCTAGCACTTCGTTTGATTTTAAATCGATAGGTTCCAGCTGTAATTCAGTTGCACTTAAAACTACTTTATCATACTTATCTGTCCTCTTTTTCATCAAATTTGCAAGCTGTCACTTGAGGGTATAGTTATTTTATTCATATGTATGAGGGAATATAAACACCCAATTTCTTATTGATTTATTCCGGAACTTCTGGGAATGATTGAGGCTTTCAGTCTATAGAATTTCAAATAAAACGATTGGCTTTGTACACATCGTAAACCAAATTGTTTTTCAAGGAAGCTCCAGCTTCAATGATCCAACTGCTTCGGCACATCTGTTGGTT
>NW_008752228.1:45881-98213 GCF_000715545.1 Opisthorchis viverrini | reverse complement strand
TTTTTTTTTACGTATCAAGTAGATAATTTTCCTTCCGGGAAGCCGGGCTTCTTGTTTCAACACATAACAAACCCTCAGACCTCCATCACTAGGATAAACGCAGCTGGCCTTTGGCTGTTCGTTAGTCGTTGAATTAAATTACTTGTCGTGTTTGCATGAATCGCCTTTAAATGGCTGCTACTTAGCTCTGTTTCGTTTTTATCTCTGACAAGATTTATTCACACAATCACATTACTTCTCAACACAGCTGTCACAACACAAAGTTTTTTTTTCAACTGCGATAAATTCTCAAACGACTATCTTCAGAATCACAAACTCCCCCTCCGGATTGCTTCCCCTAGCACTTCGTTTGATTTTAAATCGATAGGTTCCAGCTGTAATTCAGTTGCACTTAAAACTACTTTATCATACTTATCTGTCCTCTTTTTCATCAAATTTGCAAGCTGTCACTTGAGGGTATAGTTATTTTATTCATATGTATGAGGGAATATAAACACCCAATTTCTTATTGATTTATTCCGGAACTTCTGGGAATGATTGAGGCTTTCAGTCTATAGAATTTCAAATAAAACGATTGGCTTTGTACACATCGTAAACCAAATTGTTTTTCAAGGAAGCTCCAGCTTCAATGATCCAACTGCTTCGGCACATCTGTTGGTTTTGACACCCAGTAGCAGCACGCACTATTTGGTAGACCCCCACTCCAGTAGGTAACCCCTCCTAGGAGTTTCATGCTACCTATCCTGATAGAAAAAAAAGCTCATCTTTATTTTTGAATCCACTTTTTCTTGGCTGCAGAAAGTCAGTTATCGGTATCACTGTGGTTGAAATCGCATGTGATGTCCGAATCTTCTTTGGCAACGGTTGCCCACTCTACGGATGTCTTTCTGCCTGGTTTACGTGAACTAGCTGTGTCTCGATTGTCCACTCTTGCACACGAATGTGGATGTTTTTTGACGATCCTCGTTGACAAAATGTGTTTGAATCTCCAAAAATCTATGCACTCGCCCCGTCTGTGTCTCCTTAGGTGGGCGCACGTGGATACTTTGGCCTTTTGCTTAGCTTTTACAAACTGTTGATCCGAGACAACAGACAAGGTTCATGCAACCAACTAAATTTGGAGTAAGTATTAGGCCCACTGTGAGAGTTTATCACTGGTTAGAAGGCCAATTGGGATATCCTTGAATGGTGAAATTTTGAATCGAATCTATTTTGAAAAAAATTAGAAACCCTCAGCTGTTTAAAGTTCTTTTGTTAACTTTAGCTTCGTTTATCTCTTGAATCTCTAGGACTTTTCGCCCCCCCCCCCCCCCTTCTGGTTAATATTGTCACGATTGGCTGTTGAACAATATGACTAACTTGCAGCTACACCTAGTAGTTCACGCCACGTGGTTCCCCACCGGTTCCCCAACTTTCTAAATGGAATGCCCATGCTTCTTGCGGTGGGGTGTGTACTCTCTGAGCAACTCTCATGGTTTTTGATTCGGGAAGCGTTGAATTTTCGTCCCCACCAACTAACTATAAATAATCTAGTTGCCTGTCTAAGTCAAATGCTGTTTAAACTATTTTACGTCGTCTCTGGAGCTAGTTATCGCGGGAATAGGATAATGCAGACCGGCTTTCATCAACCTCTGAAGTCTGTGGTTTTG
This sequence comes from Opisthorchis viverrini, assembly GCF_000715545.1. NCBI lineage: Eukaryota > Metazoa > Platyhelminthes > Trematoda > Opisthorchiida > Opisthorchiidae > Opisthorchis > Opisthorchis viverrini. Next base: position 96,564 of record NW_008752228.1, on the reverse strand, counting down.
AAATCACATCGTTTGGAGCGTAGTTCTCCGAAGCACTACTGTTGTCTCGTGGGAACACCATACAGTCTTAAGGATAGCATGTATCATATGGATGACTGGATTGTGCTGTTTACCTATCCTCAGGTGCCAACACATTATTTGCTGACGGAGCTCTCCTCATTCATTCTCATGTAGGTTAGAAATCGACAAACTATATCACCTGGTAGTGAAGCAAACTAGGCCAAGCTAACATCTGCCGTCCCTCTACATCCGGACTCTGAGGCAAGCTACATTAGTGGTTAGAGGTGCTGACACACATGACTCAGTCGACTGCTCAACTGGCATTTTCGTACTGGAGTTGTTTTCGCTAATTTGTGGTGCCCTCTTCTCATTCATCCCTACCGTAATCGTGGTCCATGCGTATACATCGTTGCAACTCTATCCACACAAGAGTACATGGACTCATCGGCTACAGTGCGTACCATTTCCAAAAAATATATAGTAGAGGGAACCACTGTATGATAGTTGCTGCTGCTGCTTCAGGTGATGATATAAATGAGAAAATTTGCTGAGAGCTCTGTGCCTGAAACCCAGAGATGTTTGTGGTGCGTTTTTCACTCTTCCGGAATCTTCCGAAGCCGGCGGTTGTCATCACGACCCGCAGAAAAATGCACGATCAAAGTACCTTCACAAGGAAGCCAATTGACTCAGAAAGCTGTAGGAATGGCGCGAACTTGTTTAAATCTTTCAAAGGATGAAACATCTCGTCCAGTACCTGCATTATCCAAAACAGATAGTTCAGTAAAACGTCAGTGTTCAACATTTTGACCAACTCTCTCGGTAGGTGTAGTTTATCAGCTCTCATGTACATTAACGTGGCACTCCTCTAGTAATTTTGGCTCGTGAAAGACACTGCTTGGCTAGTTGCAGTGTCCGGGAAACAGGAAAAAGGTACTTTGATTTTTTTCTAAGACCTTTCTTTGATCAAACTTCCTTATCAAAGTGCTTTTCTGCGTCACACTTCCCAGTTGCTTACTCTGTTTTTGTTGATTTCGCATTACAGCTCTTCAGCTTCCCATCATTAGATGGATAGCAGAGCGACTACGTCGTCTCCGGGTCACTTGGCGACGTGCAGGTAGCTCAAGAACCACCATGCAAAAATCTTGCCAGTCCGTGTGCGAACCAGTGAACAGTGAGAGTATCATTCAGTCCCATCGCAAATCACATTCCATCGCAATTCCGAATCAGTTGAGTGGTCCCGGTAATAGCAAACGCTCAGATGGACACAGCAACCCTCCTGCCACACCGTCTACATGTCTCGCCACCTATGACTTTAAACCGAAATATTCCAGTCTTCGGAGGTGTTTTAGTCTTGCTGAGGATGCGGACGAGGGTTTGACGAATCGAAAACCTGCGCCAAAACTTATTGGATCATTTCCTTCCGACACACGTGTACCTGAGGCACCCATGGGACAGCTGAATAATGTAAACCATGAGTTGCCCATTTATCAATCAATGAACTTGGGCCGGGCGACGCAATGGTTCTCACATCAAAACTTTGTAGGCAGCCCCTCCTACTTATCGTTGGTGGCCAGGGCCCATTCCCAGCTTGACCGAACTTCCGTACATCAGTCCCGTCACCCAAGCCACTCTACGTCTCGTCTCGCCATTCCTGGCTCAAATGAGCCATCTCATCCAGATTGGTCCTATAGACCGCAGCATCAGATATTAAATCCGCTCTCTACTCCAACAAACTTGAAGCCTTCTAGGAAACGACCTGCCACACGAGATAGCGGCTTCGCCGAATCCGACTGCGCAACACAGCCTGTTGTTGCCGTGCAACTACGCGATCGTTCGGTAGGCTACTCCGTTTCACCTCTGTCGAAATCCTCAGATGGTGGTGCATTTCTGAACCCGGATGCCTCATCGTTATGGCTTAATTTTCCTTCTAACTCACCACATGTCTGGTGGACCACCGGATTTCAAAACCCGGCTTCTCGTAATATCATGCCTTCAAACTCTTCGGTTCTTGTGCCCACAACACACCGGTACAGCTGAGAAGCGGTATTGACCTCAGTTTGACCCAGACGTTATTGCACAAAAAATGAACACACTGTTCGCCTTCCCTATGCCGCCTTAGCAGCGAAGCGCCAAACGTGTCATAAAGATTCAACCTCTTTAAACTTATTATTATTATCAGCGAGTTACTTCTTGCTTTCTGTGCCGTCAAAATGAGCGCATTTCTTATTCATGACGACCCTTGGAGTCAGAGGCTGCTCCCGAACTGTGTTTACCTGGTTTCTCTTGGCTTCTTTTTTATATAAAAAAAATACTCCCTATTCTTCCAACTTATTTACTCTTTCTCTGACCGAGTTTGTGACGCTCCACGACTCTCCAAATAGATGCTGCTTCCGAATCACGCTTGTTCTCTGTTCCCTAAAATTCCGTGCTGATCTGTCCAACAGTCGATAAACACAAGCCAAATTCGAGTCACCTTGAGATTATTTGACATCATGACCGAGTGGAACCCTTGCGCAGATTGTACAGTGTTTCTACCCGTCACTGTGAGTAAGGAGCTAAAATGTATAAACGGCGGCGAAAATCCTCGAAGTTAGATTTATACTTACAGTGAAATAGCCAGATTTGTTAATCTAGCGTGAGACGTAAGTTAATAGCTTCCATGAGTCGAACCGTTATAGTGGATAAAAACAGGTATTCCTCTTGAGAAAAAACATCATTCAAAGCAACCGTATTATACCAACGTAGAGTATCACAATCTACATTTGCTTAAATAATGATGGTTGCCCTTTTGTGCACTGAACAACCTGGTACTTCAAAATCTGAGGGATGTTCACCCTCAGGTGAAGCTTCAAACCGCCTGCAACCGTTCAACTGTTTCAGTTCCTTCGTGAATGTGCAGGAGGTTCTCAAACTTTTGATAACAGAGGGTTACAATCCAACGCTTCATTAGGTGCGGTTTATTGTGAAATTTTTCCGTGAGATGCAAAACCGACTACTATATTTCTGATTCCATAGGATTGTTCACGATGAATATCCCAGTGTTCAACTGACCTGCTTGCAAAAGTTAACTGGATCTGGTATATTGAATTCTGCATTGGCTCTTGCGTGTTCGTATTGCTCAGCTGCTTGAAGTTCTTTCTGATCAGTACTTTTAGGCAAAGGAATTTAAATTGCCACTATGTCAGGTTTACACCTTCCGTATTTTAAATAGGGGGAGTAGGTCGTCTTATCAGTCGCAAGTTTCGAGCCAGATCACACATGGCGTTGATTGATAAACTTGATTACTCGAAGCCGAAATAATAAGGTTTGTCCCGTTCCTTACACCAATTGGTAGGTTAGCGTATAATCGTAATTCACCCTTCTTGGGGCTCGTCAGGTAGACAGTCCCCGAGTTTCCGTCAAATTTATGTTCTACTTGAAGCCAAATTGCACGAAACTAGCGAAATACACTCATTTGCTAACAAATTCGGTTTTGCGAGTGATTCACCTAGAACCCAGCTGAATCTCTCGTTTGTGATGTTTCCAGGCAACTGATGGTGCGGCACAAGGCCGTCTCATGTTTCAGTTGCTCCGATACTCGAGATATCACGATACATGTATATTCATAGTACACTACTCGTAATGTTGCTGAAAATTCTTCGGCAGCCAAAGACCGGTGTCGCTCTTCTTGGGGCCAATCAGGTAGGCGCAATCCCCGAGTTTCCGTCAAACTTATGTTCTAATTGAAACCAAATTGTTAGGTTACGATTGCTGGTTGAGCAGATAACCCTTGATCTGTTCACCGAGCTTGTCGATCAGTGTGCAAACGTTTCGCCGCCAGTTTAGGTGACAATCTGTTGCCAAACGCGGTAAACAAAACACGGCCACTAACAGACGCATCCGAGCTACGAATATCATGGTACATTTAGTGCTCCTGACTTTCTAAGCAGTCAGTTGTCATGGGGCGAGATGGCTCAAGTGGTTAGAGCGCGAATTTACTGACCGGAAAGCCCGTGGTTCGAATGCGACCTCCGCCTCTCGAATTCCTCTGTGTAGGCTTGGGGATAGGGATGTGGGCACATGCAGCATTTTGAGTTTTAAAGTACTAGTACTTTACTACGGATAACTGTGAGATATTAAATTAGTAGCAGTAGCCTTTCTTCTGTGACGTTTAATCCTACGGTCAAACATTTTAGGACTGCGATTGGCATTAAAAGACCCTCAAACTGCCTCGTGAGTATATCAAGCCCTGTATTCACCTTCAAATAGGCTCTATGCGCCTCGCCTGTCCGGCCATGTACGTCATCAACTTGTACTGATCGTAAAGTCGGGACATATGAGGAAATAAAAGGAAACCCTTTTCAAGCACCTGCATTTTCAGGGTGGGAAAGAGCTTTGGTCGGCTTGGATCCTAATCTGAGCTTCTTTTGCGAAAGGTTGGAATAGGCCAAATCGCCGTCTTTAGTTAGAACCTGTATCATAACCTCTGTCATGTGGTCCTGAACTAGCAACCGAATCACGTTACTACAAAGTTGAAGTTAACAAGTTTTCGAGTTTACTAGATATGCAGCGATCGCGTGGAAGTTAACCAGTAACAGAATAGCCATTGTTTCGTTAACATTCAAGCAGTTTCAGTACAACAGATGTGCAAGCGACTAGTTGACGCTTCAAAGAACGCCATAAAATACAAGAGTACATCTTTCCACTCTTCAGCAATTTTTTCCATCATCGAGGCACCGGCTGCATAACTTTTGGCAATAACGCGAACAACTTGAATGGAAGGGGATCAGAATCACTGGCATTGCCAGACTTGAGTCGGATAAGCTGCACACCATGATACAGTGCTTACGAGAGCCCAGAGGTCCATGGTGAAACTGTCTGTCTTGCCGACAAACACGGGTTGAGCACCAACGTACATTATTAAAGGTTCGGATGGACGTGACAAAGGATGAATTGCGGTTACTGGCAGAGGTACACTGTTGCAAGTATAAGTAAGTAACTAGTGTCACAGGTGAGTGATTTACAAATGCTAACAAGTCGGAAGCATTACTGTTGGGAAGAATGTATAGAAAGAACACATGCTCTGAACTGTTAACCGTTTTTAGTGAAGTACAAGGTGTGCTTCAAGGGGCAAGTCACATGTATTACTTAGAACGTAACCTAGAAAGCAGAATAGTCCATTCTGCAGAAGCGGAGAGCAAAGGACATCTTGTCGTGGAAACAAAAAAGCAATAGCCTTGTCACTCTCCATCTGTTTGTTCGTTAAAATTATCACCATATTCAAGTAGAATCAGATGCTAATCTGGTCGGAAGCATCAAGCATGGCTTTTTATACACTAGCATTAAATTGTTTTTCTGTCAAACTTGGAGGACACAGCCGGTCTGAATTCCAGTAAATCGGTAGAAAACTTCCTTTATAATTCTGCCCTCATGTTGTTTTACTGTGGATGGACATTCTACAGTTCTTCGGCTCGATGCTTTGCCTTCACGAGCGAGCACTTCCAAATAAAGCCGTAAAAACTGCGCGCTTGTTGTTCAGTGATTTCAGCTGCCATAGTTTCGTCCGCCGATGATTTAGGGAAGTTGGTTTGGTTGGAGGCGTAACTGATATAATTGGTGCACGGGTGTCGTTGAACTTCTCATTTGGGAAGTCCGGGTGGGAAGCGACGCATTGAAGGAAACAGCTTAGATGTATGAACGCCATCAAAGGCTGCCTCTCAGGCCTAGGTGGTTGTGCACTTTTTGGCATGTTGACAAATTGTGGACCAAGATGTGATTAGAAAATCTTTGCGTCCTAATTTAGTTCCTTAATGTTACGCTAGTTAAGAGTCCTCCCCGGTCAAAACACATCAGAATTGCTGAGTTATCAATGAGCACTCATCTCATTTGATTTGAGAAAAAGCTGAACGAATGCAACAGCAGAGATAAATTGAGGGGCCTTTGCTTACGAACCGCAGCGAATACCTAGATGTTATGTTGATTGAAAAACGGAGTACACAGTCGTAGTAAAATGATATCCTCGGATATCTAGTGGCTCTGATAAATGCTTGTTACATGGAGAACGCATCGGGAGAACACCATGTAACTTCAAGTTTAAGCATTCCAGTTCAACCCAAAGTCGAATCCATTCAGTATTAGAATACTGTCCCTCCATTGTGCGAAACAGTAAAAAAAATTGGGCCTTCTCCAGGACCTTTTCCTTTTACAATCATGGTTCTATTCATCACAGACTAACCAGCTGGTGAGTGAACCTCGTATGCAGTTTGAGCACAGCGGTGCACAGAATTCCTTTAATATTCCACAAATCCTGAAGTATGAATGGCAAGTTGACACATCGGCGAACTTTTCTTTGGGAAACCTGTCCGCGTTGGAGCCAAAGATGCGTTAATTAGTGAATAGCTTCCTCTGACTCTTGCTGCCAAATTTTGGGTGACAACTCGTCGACGTTTTTCCGACACGGTGCCTCTCGAATCCTATATAGGTGGTACTCATTCCCTATTGGTTGTGAACCACAAGTCACAATAGACTAGACAGAATTAACGATAAGAGACTGCGCACTCGATCGCAAACCTATTTACCAACGTTCACCTGATCAGTATGATGTATACAGCCCCGCATGTCTACTGTTGTATTCCTGCATTATGGATCGTGGACGTCTGAAGAAGAAGGAAGATCTTATCCCTAATGGCTTCATTTTGGAATCTGCTATCCACGGAATTCCAAAGCAGAAATCAAGTTGGAGCAATTTTGGAAAGTAACAAGGAACTTATCAGTAGAGTATAGTTGAAAAAAAAACAACGTGACCACTGCTAAGGTGCGAACCGTGTAATCCGACGGGTCTTACCTATCTTGCTATCAACAACTCAGGAAATACTTCTGTGTGGTATGACGCTTCATGATCTCCGGTTCTCTGGCACACAAAGTGTGCTCCTCGGAACAGGTTCTCAAGCATTTGTCGTATGAGCAGTGACCGTCCGATTGAACGCGAATTGGAGCTCTGATCGACCTTATCGATCACAAAATATATTCTATCCACAGCCCACTGGTCTCATAATATCGGTTAGATTTCTACCACACACTGTCGGATTGAAATCTCTATTTCTCGTAAGGTTTGTTCGATAATTTCGGTCGAGCGTGTGTTTGCAAACGACCTCTAAGACACCTATCGGCTTTCCGTGGAGGTAAGGACAAATGGTGACTGGTCCAAAATTCTACTCCGTTTTAATGTATGTAAGAAACCCTGAACACACTGGTCGAGGTTACTTTTTCAGGAAACCAAAACGCAGGACCGTAGAATGAAAGCTCTCTGGTTGCCCGAATAGTTAGCTTACAGTCTATGAGGCAACATAATCTCGAAACTACCTTATTTAGTTGGTTAGACGGCTGGACTCATAGGCAGCTCTAATACACTGTCCCGCTGCATCCGCCGGTTCTTCTGCACTTAACGTGGCCCAAGCTATGCACGCAGCATCTTTGTTGGGAAAGGTCAATATTGCCTCATAGACTGAAGATAACCATGCTGCAAACAAGATAACTCTGAGTTTATTGGGTTTTCGTCCCCGAGGTGCATCATTTTCGTCTAATATTTATCAAATCTGTGCACATTTCATCAGAACCTACCAAAACCGTCTGTGTACCCGTAAGCTGTCAGTGTTTAGGTTACTGCAGAAGCTACGCAAATGACACACCAGTTGTGCCCACCAACATGACTGCCAACACTTTGACAGAAATGTTAGAAAACACCTGTGCCATTCACCTGCTTTTGGTGAAGGGTGATGACCACGGTAGTACAAGTTGCTGCGGCATCCATCCGGTAGACGAAAGGTCGCTGATTCCTCTCCCTATTCAGATGTGAACTTTTTATTCTTCCGATACGTGTTTGGACTATGCATACTAGTACGTGCTAAGTCTTCCTCCAGTTTTTTGTTGAAAAACAAACCTCAGAAATACATTTGGATTTCTGGTCGATGATCGAGCCTAACTTTGTACCGACGATCAATAGGATGGCTCCCTAATTTTTACCGTGTGATAGCTTATGCATAGGAATTCAGTAACGTAAAACTGATTGAAATCATTACCCATGGATCGTGATGAGCTGTCTGTGTGAACCGCTTTCGATGGGTTTTGTTACATCCTTGTCACGAATTATACTGAATATGTTACCAACATTCTAGGAAGACAGTTATGGTACCCTGACGAGCACCCTATTAGCCACACTTCTCCGAATACCAGAAACAAAAGCCAAGGTAGTTGTACACATTGAAATTTACGTAAAGCCGCCAGTTCGCAAGAAAAAATCCACAGCGTTCGACGTCTGTCCGTGATCATATGTGACCGATAGCTTTACAGGTTGCTGTGGAGTGATTTTCTTGAATGTTGAATTCATCCTCGATGAAATAAAAACTTACATGATATGCCCACATGTTTTTTTCAAAGTGATAACACTTGAATAATGGTAATCCTCAGACCAAGGAGATGTCATCAAGGAGATAATTTCCCCGATAAGTGCCTAAAATGTCTCATTAACTTTTTGGTGGATAAGCGCTCTTCGTTGCTCCACTGACTCACTCTCAACATAGTCCTCAAAGTGAAAATTGAAAATTGGCCCATGAGAATGACTTCATTTAATTGGCACAGCTTCGGAAAACGCATGGTAACGGACAGCTTATTCTGACCTACGGGTAAATATAACCTTATTTAAGCTAGAGCAATGCAGAAGTTTCCCTATAGTTGAATTCGAAAATAGAAATGTTACTACAATGAATATATTTTATTGGAGTAAAAATCCTGACAAGAAAAGAATAAACACCGGTGCTGATAGAAATAATCGCGCAACTAATCGTGATTAAGGCGCAAAAGCTTTGTACGGATGATACCATCTGGGCCGGCAAGTATAGTACTGCTCGTCTGCTTTTAATTGATCCATCGTCGGTAGAACTATTGACACCTATTACAGGCGAGTTTGTCCCCATCAAGCTACAGCAGCCAAGAAATCCTACTTTCATAGGCTTTTGGCCTGTATTTATGCTGGATCACGGTGCTAGCAAACTGGAGCAAGTCGTCTGAAAGTTAACCCCATCTGCGTAATTATTTCCTGAGGCTAGAATACAATTAAGGATATTACGTTGGTTGAGTGAGGAGTGGCGAACAAATTCAACCGTACGCTCGTCACCTAAGGCCAAGCGTCCATGAGAGACGATCCCTGACGATCGAACTCAGTGCCAGTTAGAATTATTAAACAATTCCAAATTAGTGTGTGACGTAGGTTGCTTCAGAGATCCGGATCTACACCTTTACTACCAGAAGCGATTCAGCAAACTTTCGCCATCTTTTGTTGATTCAAATATCTCAAAAAGGGGTATCCGCTCGATGCAAGTCATGAAGATGTACCAGTGACTGGAATACTGTTACAAGGTGAAACATCCAAGAATTCCTTACTGAACTGATTTTTCGCAATCTTAAACTGATGATTCATTTGAGGCCACTAGGCAAAGAACTGCTTCGAAGTCTCCGGAATTGAAAGAAAACGTTTGTAAGCCATGTAATGAACTCACTAGTCGCCATAAACCCAAGCAGTGAAGTTCCAAAAAAGCAAATGAACTCCCGGAAACACTACTCGTAAGGTTGCTGAAAATTCTACTATAGCTCACGACCGCTTTCGCCAGAAGTTCGTTCCCGAGTTTCCGCCAAACCAAATTGCACGAAATTAGCGGAGTACATTCAGTTGAACTTTGATTGGATTTTGACGGGATACCCACTGGAACCTGGCTAAATCTCTCGTCTATAATGCTTTTAAGCAGCTAAATGCGATGAACCGGGCTACCTCAGACTTCAGTTGGCACCTCATTCGAGATATCGTGACATGTTATCTAGACGTAATATACTTAAATACATCATAAACGAGAGATTCAGCTTTGGTTCCAGGTGATTACGTTATATTTTTGTAGTTAGACGCAAAATCGATCACATCCTTCGAATATTTGAGAACATTTTTCTCACTACCCTTTGGAAACAGAAGTGAATTGGGACAATAATGGGCTCGCATATTGTATTCAAGGGATACCGACCCAGAAATCAGCGGAAAACTTCGTTTTTTAGCTGACGAACTGCTGACGGCGGCACATATACCGCGCACTCTCCGTTGCCGTCAGACTTTTTAAAAATGGTGTTTAAAATAAACACAAAAATAAAACTAGAATACTCATGCCTATCACCTCTTACCCGAATCGGCATTTGAATGAAACATTCTCTGAAGCTATGGCAAGGAACCACTTTCATCCTTCTACCGTGGGATGCCTTCCAAGTGACCTGGACCTCTCCGATAGCAGCTTTTACTGATCTGTGAAGATTAACCGAGCGAAGTTAATCAGAGCAGCCTGCCTGTTTCCAACACACATCGTTTCTGCTACTGATAGATTATTATGACAGTAATCTGACCGTTGATGTGTCTTATGAAATAATAAGAGAAGTTTCGGTTGATGTCTCGTAGATATACCAATACAACCTGTTGCCCAGTGAAACTCTAGTGAGTGCTAGCTCAGGGGACGCCTATACATGTTGTAAGCAGATTCGGGAATTTTCAGTAAGGACAATGCAGCGATAGCAATGGAGAGTTCAATTTTTATCATTATCGTTGTGTGATTTAGTAGTCTCAGTGCACGTGTACGAACCGTTACACTTTCGCATGTGGAACATATCGTGGATTACCTTAAGATAAGTTAACTGGTTTATCTTTCCTTTCTGAAAAGTATACTCCACTTGTTTCAGCATACTTTTTGTGAATGCCTACGATGCCTTTCTATCATTAGTTAACTTGGACCGGAAACATACTGGAAATCAAAGGAATTGACGGATCTGTGGCATTTTTTACACATCTTCAGATGCCCTTTGGTTTTCCACATCGTTGATTCACCCAGCAGTAAAAATTATCAAAATTCCGCTTGAGTTTTCGTAGGATTCACGAAAAAACTGGCACACAGTCCAGTTTGCTGATTGATGTTTCCTAGACATTGCCACTTAGCTTGACCACTTGTGTCTCGGTCTTGATGAGCTGTTCTAATGATTGGAATGATTCGCAACAGTGGGTATTTCCACAATGTAAAAACCTGCTTAGACACGCTATTAAATGTAACGGCAATGGTTATGGTATAAGCGAATTCGTGCTCGTCATTTTAGTGACTATTTTCATTGTTTCCCAAATTCTGCAGGTTTAATGTATAACGAAAAGACATTACCATGATTGACTGGGAAAAACCTATACATCTAATTTGATAGAAACCAGACTATTTGTTAACAGTATTAGTCTGTTCAGATAGGTCGATATATCACAATTTGAGCGCGTCTTTCATGTGAAAACTTGTCCGTCAACACCAGGTGAGGTGAAGCGAACTGCACTGTTAGAATCGCAGTGGCTTAAATCATGGATGAGTAGTACTGCTTGCACTTTCTCTTCGGGAGAGTACTTGCAGAAATTTGTAAAATAAGTGCAGCTGAGGGTGCTCTGTGGGAATAGGCTGACTGCCTATTGTTCAAATTTTTCAGAAGACTACTCACATTTGAGGAATAAACTTGACATCCTCAAAAAGGTGTGTGAAGTGAACCCGACCTACAAAAGTTCAAATCAACCGGCACGTAACGATAGCTCCGAAGACGGATTGAGTTCAACTTCAGAGGGACAGAATAAAAAGACCGACGAATGCCTCAAACTAACCCGAAATTTTTAAGCAAATTTCAAAGCACGGATCAATTACGGGATTTCGATTACCCTAAGAACTAAAAATATCAGATTACGGGGACTGGACACTCCCTAAGGATCTCTATATCAGCCACCCCGTAAACCAACGAGTAATGCAAACATGGAAACAAAGATAGGTGCCAGCCAAACGTGCAACACTAAACTCTATCGAAGTGTAAATCAAAATACCATATAATTGCCTGCTTCAAACCAAGGGTAGTGGTCATGAGACCGGCTTAATTACACGCCAATGTTGTCAGCTGATAGACTGGAAGTGAGCCAACCTTAAAGAGTGGCGAAACATTTATCATGATCACCATTGTCAACGAAATAATATTAGTGTTCAACATTGATACTTTGCTGCCGTACAACCATGACGTATTCAAACGCGTTATTGTGAAGAAAAGGATGAAAGTGGACAGGGAAGGGACTTAGTTGTAACTTACTACAATCGTTCCGAGGTGCTTACATCTCCAGACATTCATTCAGGCAATCCGGATCGAAACTGAAAAAAAGACGCTGGTGACATCAATTAACAGCCATATCTTGCAGCGTCTCCGACAGGGCGCACTGGGGATCACGCGGTTTCCATCTCGGAAGACGACTAGCACGCAGACAGCACGCAGACTTCTCGTAACCCTCTCCTCCTGGTCAAGGGTTGTCTATCTCTCTGCTTCCACCACTCTGAAATGGGCACGGAAAACAGTACTCTGCTCAGTAAACGATGGCCTAACCAACGTAGCTTCGGGTTCTGGACACATTCTTCAGTGGAAGCCCCCTGTGCACAACCGAAAATTTGCCCTCCAATTTCTTCGTTATGGGTTCTCCGACACCAACTCACACGAGCTTTGATCTTTGGACAGCGAATGTCGAAAGCCTGAAGATGTCCCAGTCCCGTTGTTCTCAGGGGCCACGTCTCACAGCCATGCAGCGAAATAGCCCGTATCGTGCCCTGATACACACCTCTCTCGAGATTCAGGAATATACCTTTTTAACATCACAGGTTTCTCGAATTGGGAAACGCGACGCAAGCTTTGGAGATTCGTGCATTGATTTCATGTCACACTACAACCAGAAGTAATACAACGTCCAAGATACGTAAAACGCCACACAACTTCCAGCATCTCTCTCTGAATTGTATGTGGCGTATTCAGTAACTACATGTCCATGAGTATGACCTTACACTTTGTAGTTGCAAATTGCATGACAATGAACGAAATGACTTTGGTCAGCACATTCAAAAATACATGAAAATTCTCCTGTTCCAGAATCGTCCGCATATTTCGGATCGACAAGATTTTCGTCAGCAGCTGTTTGGACACCAAGGTTTTGAAGATATTCCAACGTTCGTCTCATTATTTCGTCGGTCGCGAAATTAAAAAGGAATGGAGAAATTGAGCACAATTGATGGAAATTACGTTGTGTACGGAAGCTTTCAGAGAGCTCTCCGTATAATGCCACAACTCCGAATTGCCGAAAATACGAAGATCGTATGCTCATAAAGATTCCGAGGCATTTCCTGATGAGTAAACGTACCAAGCAAAATGTTTCGGTCAACCGACGCGAATGCGCTCTGGAGATCCAGGAATGCTGAAACTGTGGGTCGTTTGTATGTATGACGCCTTTTTCAATGATGGATTTTGAAGAGGCGGTCAGCACAACTCTTCTGAGGCTGAAATCCCGCTTGCTGCTATCGAGTTAGTGTTTTGGGAGCCACCAGAAGGCGACGAAGAAGTGACGCGAAGAGTTTCGTTACGACTGGAATCGATCTGATTCCCCTGAGGTTACTGCACTTGCCACCGTCCAGCCCACCATTGGTTCTCCTCAGTTGTCTGGGACGGTTTCATTTTCCAAGATGCAAGCAAACAGACCAAAGATCGTTGGCGGTTCGAGGTTCAACGTGCAGGGTTCTACTTCAGTTGTAGGATTCAAATGGGTAGCAGTGGGTGGCCACGGGCATTGTTATATTAGTTTCGTGATGGAGCGTTAGGGGAGACCTTTACTGAAGGTCCTTGAGCATTTCGCTACACGTGGTTTTCGAGAACTTGTAAGACGGATAAATTGAGATGATCTTCGGGTATTTCAGACGTTTTTTGCCCTTTTACCCTGTGTTAGACCAACTGGTCTATACGGTCGGCACGTACGCACACTCATATGACGTATGGTAATTCCTCGGGCCAAATAATTACGGGGTCGATGAGGGGATTTCTCCGAGGTTCAAGCAGTATAACTGTTGTCTGATATCCACTAATTAAATGGACACTATAACAATGCATCACAAGCAAACCCCCCGCCACTACATAGATATGGTGACCTTGGTTCTAGCAGTGGAGCAGTTGGAAGAGTCCACAAGACCATTTTGATAAATTCGTAGTTCAGTTGCTATGTACCTCACCCACACTTTACGCGGTCCTGGAAAACCGAGATAAAAGGGACATCGGACGAGCTCGTGGTCGGAATCCACAAATGTACGTATCGAGTCCAATGCATGTTGAAGGCCTAATGTAGTTTCTGATGCACTGAATCTGCCCATTTATGCACTGAGATCTCCGGCAACCACAACAATATCTGAGCCTTTATTTCACCGTCACAGGACATTCAAGACGTCATAGAACCCGTCTTCGCTAGTGTCAGATATGCAGTCCGTTGAGGCCCAAGCAGACGCGACAAACAGGCAATGATCAACTTTTCGTTTGTGAGGCTTCTCAACGGTCGTTACCAGACGAATCGCACATAGGCGACTACTAATGGGTATCCACCCAGGAAAGAATCCCCCCAATGTGTAATTTGAGCTGTTTGTCATTGCTGCTCGTGAAGGACGTCAACTATGTAGCGGTAGGCAATGAAAGATCAGCAAGTCGTCGGATTTGGTTTCAAGCTCAGTAGCTACGAATGCTGTATCGCAGAAAATAACGACGTATGTCTGTCACATGGTTAGGGACAATATGAGGCGAGAAAAAAATTGGCGGTGGCCTGTTTGATTGATTGACTAGCAACCGAGCGTGATGCCCTTGAAGGCGAAAAGTCATGTACGCGAAGACACTTGGTACAGTAGAACGTAGGATCAAATTTATGCTAAGACGTTTGAGTTAACGATCTACTGGACCCCGTGGTGAATGCAATTAAAATCAATAAGAAAACTTTTCATAGAAATCAGCACGGATACAACTTAGCTTGGGGGACATGCTGGAGTTTGGGGAAGGCGCTGCAGCATCAGCAAATGAACATTGGACTGACAGTATACCTAAGGAGGTTTTCTGGTAGTGGACGTGAGCGTTGGGTACGGTTCACATCCATATCGGCTATCACACGTTCCTGCAACAAGTTGGAACACTTTAATGGAACTGACACATAACGGCCCCGCTGAACTTTCGGACTGTTCAGCTTGCTTACAGGATAAGTATTCGGACCAGTGACATGAGATGATGTGGACGGACACACTAAAACATGGCCTTACCGTCATACAAAAAAATACTTAAATTAATTAAAAAATAAATTAAATTAATTAATAAATTACCACTGTCAGAGGGCAAAAACCGCTAGAGATCTGGGTAATTCATGAAATGTGAAATCCAATCAACTCCAATGTACTTTCACAATAATTTGACGCTTGTTCTTCCTAGTGGCTAATGGTTTAGCGTAAGAAGGGCTGAATGAATGTGATGTATACAACGAATGACAACTTCCATCACTCATCTCTTCTGTAAGCGAACGAAGAAAATGAAGGTCGTTCTGGGAGTTACACACGGGCGACGTCGCCTAAGAGCAGGCATGTCCATTCACAATTGGGATAAATTTACATTTTGACAGTTCCTATTTAGATTCGTGTGTGCATGTTGGATTGACATTTGCTTATTTTTCCATCACCATTTATTACTCCTCAAATTCCTTGTGTTCGCTAAAAATGTTCACTAACGGGGTTGGGAGTTATAGACCTGCGTCCACAGTTCGGTTAGTTAGTTTAGTGGATATTTTTAACTTCACAGTGAACCATTCACTCCTAATCATTACTTATTGGGGATTTAAAAAAACGTGGTTTTTTTCTTTTCACCAAGCAGGGTGCATCTCATTTGCTTGGCTCCTACAGACCATGGGACATTCAGTTCGGTTACTGGGGACACATGGCCAAAGGTAAATGAACGACAAAGTGGGTCAATCCAGCTTTCTTCGTGATACATCAGTTTGCTTTATCGGGACTTAAACCTATAATGGGATTAAACCGGTGAATTTTCTCCGCTACATCGTGCACCTGCTATAGGGAGAAATGGGCAAATAAACGTGAGATAAAGCTTCGTTTAACCTACGTACGAAAATAGACTTTAGGACTTTTGGCACCTGTGAAGCGGGAGGTTAGGTGGATTGGCTTTAATTAGCAGTTCAAAGCTGACCACTTCTGTTTATAGTAATCCGAGTGAAGATGTTTTTTTGAAATATCCATTACTATATTTCAGTGTCATTCCTATCATGAAGTGTTTACAAAAATGCGCGTCATTAATTTCATTAGTCATTAGGTTACTGTCTGAATACTATCAAAAGCCTGTATTGGGGAAATAATCCAGTAATCAGGTAACGGCCACGTGCTGGGATAGGATGGTTTGCCGTATCGAGAGCGAAACCCAGTGGGTTGCGCAAACTTGTTGATCAAACCATCTACATAGGACACGCCTAATTCGTAGTCAAGATTATAACCACGAAGTGCATTGTCAAGAGAGAAATTTTTATTCGGAATTATCCGGCCTAGATGCGCTTCGAACTGGCTGATACACAAAATCAGAGAACTGATTGAGTGTACCGCCTCTAATTCGTAGCATGGCGATCGTTCAACTCTTGGGTACTGCACTACACTGCTGTGTTGAATGTGACATTTTAACTCGTTGCCTTCTAAAGTTTGAGAGGTTGCCATCAAAATTTCGTTGTCTTTCCGCTCGCAAACTGATTTGTCTGCAGCACAGGATGTTGTACTGTGTGATATTGAATAACGTATCTTTCGTATCTCGTCTAGCCAGTAAACGTAACTGGGTATAGTGAGACATAAATGCTTGACTAGGTAGATTTTCTCGCCCATAATGGAATCTTCGCAGATAGCGTAGGGTGTTCGTTCAGAATTATTCAGATTTCATAGTGTTTGGCTGATACAGACATCAAATCGGATCTTCAGAATCTCGGAATTTCTTCCGATGGTAATACTACATCCAAAAGTAAGGGGAGCGAATTCTTCTCCACTTTATGTATTTTTATTGACGGGTCACACCACCGATGGTACACGCAACAAACAATGCAGCTGATCAGTGAATCCGTTTCTCCAATGAGAGCTATTCGAAGGCAGATCAATTTCCTCTCAAAACTTTTAATGCAAATAGTTTTAGCTACTGATGAAGTTACTTAGTAGATGCCTTCCTATTGAGTAATTTTTAGTGGAGAGCCCAACCGCTTCCCCTGTAAACGAATTCACCCAAACTACAGTCAATTAGTTTCCCACGTAATCCATATTAATTGAACTTACACATCTCGTACAGGGAATACAGTAGAGGAGGCAGGAGCCCGAGAACACAAGATGAAAGTCGTTGATCCTAATATCCCTTGTCTTGAAATAAACAGGGTTAGCCTGAATGAATTAAATCTCTCATTCGTTTGACACAATAAGTCACTACCAACAAGAACCTTTTGGTGCTCATGCACCTCCTTCGGGGTAAAGGAATTTAGTGTTGCTGAGCCAATGAGCATATCAGTCTGGATGGTGGTACAGCGGCAATATAAAAAATCATTGGTAAAGTGGAGCGGATATCCCCGAATCATGAAGTGTACACGCTCAAACTGTTCAGCTCTAGACAGAGTGCCGCATGCGTGCACCATTGATACAAATGTTGATATTATCGGCGAAGTAGCATGTGTATGAAGGACGCGTCCACAATGAAACCAGCTACATTCGTTACTTGATGTGCTGCCCAACAGAATTCGAAGTATCTACACACAAAACATTCCTCATTAAGTTGCTGAAAAAAGCTACATGAAAACATCCTAAACGAGAGATTCGGCTGGGCTAGTCTCCCGCAAAATCAAATTCGTTTGCAAATGAGTGTATTTCGCTGATTCTAAGTTAAGTTTGAAATTCCAGCGCTTTGTTTTCAAAATGGAAAAATCCGGCCGAGATTTTTCTAAGTCGTCCATTCGAGTCCACAATTTATTACTGCCGCAACCCTGTCTCAGAATGGAGCGATTTGTTGACCAAGATCTATGGAGTATCGTTTGAGTTGAAAAGCCGGTGGTTCTACAGATTCACATCTTCGCCCTTCTCGGAAGAATGTAGCGGAGTAAGAATAGCTGAAAGCTGGATAACAAGCAGAATAAACGAGATTTCCGTGCTAATCCGTTTGCCGCACTCGAAATGTGGTAAGGAATTCCGCACCGGTCGCGCGAAATGCTGGTGGGATCTGTACCTCACATCAAGACAAAACGACATGGTCGATTTTTCGATCTTCACACAGCAGCTAATGGGCCACAAAATACTGGTATACGGCCTGTTCCTCGAGCATGGCAGTAGGCTACAATTCCGTTAACAAAGAATTGCATTTGAATGGACGTGTGTAGGGAGTTCAGTTAGTACTTACAACCACAAAAATATACGAGTTGTTAATTTTATAACAGCAGCGAAATCCGACATCTAGCATCATCTAGTACCATTCGACAGACTTTTAAACTCTTCTTATAACACCTTAAACAAGACAAATACACTAATTTGTAAATCATTTTGGTTTTCACGGGATGGTCAGCGGATTCTCTTGCTTATGACGCTCCTTACTTGAATAAAGTAAACAAAGGCCACCTCATGTTNTCAAATTCGTTTGCAAATGAGTGTATTTCGCTGATTCTAAGTTAAGTTTGAAATTCCAGCGCTTTGTTTTCAAAATGGGAAAATCCAGCTGAGATTTTTCTAAGCTCACCATTCGAGTCCACAATTTATGACTGCCGCAACCCTGTCTCAGAATGGAGCGATTTGTTGACCAAGATCTATGGAGTATCGTTTGAGTTGAAAAGCCGGTGGTTCTACAGATTCGCATCTTCGCCCTTCTCGGAAGAATGTAGCGGAGTAAGAATAGCTGAAAGCTGGATAACAAGCAGAATAAACGAGATTTCCGTGCTAATCCGTTTGCCGCACTCGAAATGTGGTAAGGAATTCCGCACCGGTCGCGCGAAATGCTGGTGGGATCTGTACCTCACATCAAGACAAAACGACATGGTCGATTTTTCGATCTTCACACAGCAGCTAATGGGCCACAAAATACTGGTATACGGCCTGTTCATCGAGCATGGCAGTAGGCTACAATTCCGTTAACAAAGAATTGCATTTGAATGGACGTGTGTAGGGAGTTCAGTTAGTACTTACAACCACAAAAATATACGAGTTGTTAATTTTATAACAGCAGCGAAATCCGACATCTAGCATCATCTAGTACCATTCGACAGACTTTTAAACTCTTCTTATAACACCTTAAACAAGACAAATACACTAATTTGTAAATCATTTTGGTTTTCACGGGATGGTCAGCGGATTCTCTTGCTTATGACGCTCCTTACTTGAATAAAGTAAACAAAGGCCACCTCATGTTTCAGTTGGTACGATACTCGATATATCGCAGTATAGTTTCATTGAGGAAACTATTCACAAGGTCTAAGAGTCTTCAGGAATGTTGTGAGTAGTTGCTCCAAACAAGACTTTTTTCTCACATAACACAACATGTACGAATGCTAAAAACCATCCGATAGCCCAAATTATCCTAAACAAGAAGTTCGGCTTGGATTGACCTGATCTTCTCGCCAACACACGTGTGTATTTCGCGAGACTTACTCATCCTAATTTATCGGTTTAAGTCACAATGGATAGTGACGCACATCCGAAACTGATGCTGAGATTTTAAAAGTTCTCGGTCTGCTTCTGTTGAACTATCAGATGAATATTAAAATTACACACAGTAGCGGAGAGTGTCTAGAAATGAGGCTTACGGTAAGCTTCCGCGTTCAGCGGCTGACTAGGGTTACTTGTCACCACGACGCACTGAATACAGGCTACGAAATGAAGACAGCGGTGATCACCTGTTGATGTGCTGAGGCCATATCAAGTTACACTTTGCGGAAATTTACAACTCCTTTAGCGTTATGGAAATATGACTTACACATTCTGGCGGGGCTATCCGTAACTACAGATGTCAGACCGCTTACTGCACACTTGAAGCAGGTTTCGTGGCAAACTGACCAGCAGACAAGTATTTAAAATACGTCCTCGTTGCTTTTTGTTTTGCCACAGTTTACTTTGGAAATCTCAAGGCCCCTAAACTCAATATGATGTGAGTTGGAACGTGACAGTAATCGCATGGCCACACGGTACAGCTCGCACAATCATTTTTCGTTCAGTAGAACCTCGATGATGTTTTCAAAGGAGCCTTATTCGAACCGCGTAAGAATTTCCTTCCTACAGTTATCACCGCCATATGGACTGCGTCTGTTAGCCTGAGAAAATGGCACATGCATTAAAGCCTGAATAAACATTGGTGTTCTAAAATGCAAAACCTTGACAATAGATCGAACGAGCATGACGGCAACAGCCCAAACACAGTTCCCCAGCTGCATGGTGACCAGCGTTCTGCGCCTGATGTTCAAACCACTAGTCACGAGGTTGCGGGCTCAAGACACCGAGATTCGCACTGGTGGTGATTCCCAATAAACAGAAAACAACTGGGCAGTGCTCTTGGGCTTTTCTGCATACATTAGCTTCATTTGCAGAATCAAAGTCCCCAATTTCCCGACACTATCAAATGGAATTGATTCTAATGTGAGCCTTCCAACTCCGTCGTTTAGAGGATCGTCACTGGAGGATTCATAGTAGAAGTATGGTATGAAGGTTTCACCACGACTTTTGGGGTCTGAGATACAAGGTCGAATTGAGAAACGGCATCAAACGGCTGACTGTGTTGCTAGTGTTTCCAGACATTTGTTTATTCAGGTTTCGGTACCTTTTCTTTTTCAGGGAGAGCTTTCATTCAACTGGTACGTAAGAGATCACTGCCGAAGTACGTGTGAAAAGGAAGCAGGCCTTCGCTGAGGACTTGTTTATTAGAAAACACCAACAGTTACAGATATTAGACAGCGAAGCAAAACTGTCATTTGCATCCTGTTCATAAAAACTGAATACCTATCATCTCGAAAGCGTCCTCCTGAACTTTCCTGGATATTCATTGACTATTACTCAAATGCAGACGAACGCTACAAAGCAACTCCACAAACTCCGTAACAAACCTCACTTATCAATAGACGCGAAGCGGATGTATGTGAAAACATACCACTCGCATGCCTAACCAGTAGCATGCACCGTTTCACGTGTAGTACTGTTTAGTCTGATAACAGGGACGACACTTTTCGGAAGGATTTGGTAAAAAATCGAGTTTTTATCAGAAAAAGGAACGACACTTCATGACGTGTAACGCGTGTAACTACGAGACACCTTAGGGGTTATGACCTGAAGTACTAACCGAGTCTGGATGAATCCACAACTACCTTTTCTAATACCATAAATGAGATTCAGTAGTCTCCCGTGAAAACCAAATAGATGCGCAAACAAGCATTTGCCGACAACTTTTCGACTCTTTTTATGTAGGCCCGTATAACCTGACAGTGTCGCAAGAAAACTGTTCGTCTTTGTCGGATGATAGTTGTATACCGAAAAAGTTCCAAAACAAAACAATTTGCTCAGTGGTTGATGGTCGAACCTACTGTGGTTCGACTAGGGTTGGGCACCGCAGCAGTATATCAGCCCTTGAGCTTTCTTATGGTGGCAGCTGGGCATCGAAAGAATGTTGCAGATGAACGATTACTATTATTTACTGCCCTACTGCGACAGATAGCTTATCAAGGTTGCCTTCAACAGCCTGATTTAAAAAAATTGATGTACGTTCAGATGCGACGAAAAGCAAGACGGTACAGTTGATTCGTCAGAGTGAAGCCATAGGATAGCGCAAGATAAGTTTTGGTAATATACATATATATATTTGAACCAACTTGTCCAGCAATACATAACTGCATTGGTCAGTCTTCTTCCAAATTGATATGGTTTCCAAACTTTGCGTATAGATCCTTTTTCAAGGCATGCATTTGTGCCTTACTCTCTGCTATGGACTCTTCCAGCTCAAGCATCCGGACCTTGGTGGTATGTTTTGCAGCGGTGATGTGCTCGTTCACCTCATCCGTGGGTAAGTGGAAGAAGGTCTCGCCGACCAGATAACTGTACGAAGAGTTAAAGCGACCCATAGCAATTCATTTCTTAAACCTAAAGGTCAGTACATTCGGCTGCCGATAGTGCAACCACATAAGAGACAACTGAATCAAGTAATTAAGGACTGGGGTTCTAAGAAGCTTAGTTGGGTCACTATGAGCAGCTGGGTGGTTCGGATCGCCATCGGATACGGTACCAGATAGTGCAGAAATGAAAGGTCGACAGTGAACAAAAGACAGACACAGGATGTTTATTCACCTAGTCTTACAGTCGAACTAAGCACTTTGAAAGTGTAAAAATACGGAGAATTGTGTGGCGGCACCAGTTAGATCACTTAGTGCATATCTGAATCTGAATTGAACCTGAACCGAGTAGTGCGACTTCATTTGCATACTTGAAGTCCTTATGGTATATGCAAGGAAGTGACCAGATGCCTTTTGTAGGTATAGGAGGCGATACATAGACTGAAACAAGCTAAATCAACACGGTCAGCCAATAAGCATCCGAATCTGGCTGCCGGAAAGTCATATCAGTATTCCACATCATACAGTTGAAGGTCAACGAAAGCCAAAATCACCCAGTCATCAAGCCTCGTTTGTTTTGGTTAGCAGTGCAGACAATCAGGGCCACAAACGGTCACCTGATGGCCTATTAACGAAAGAATCAAGTGAATTCAAACAACCAGTGCAGCATTCAGAACAGCGTTCACGAAGATTGTCTGCACACTAATGAAAATGCAGTGATTTTGCCTGATTAAGCGAGTTTCCGGGAGTGAGCCGAAGCTTCTCTTGATTGCATTCTTGTACCAACCAAAATTTCTGCTAGCTTCGCTAATCCTTGGGAATGGGATGTCGGGAACCTTTCACATGAAAGTAGAAAACAACGCGGGTAACCGCTAATTATGCTTTCCTTGTTTCACTTTTCAGTTTGATGTTATTAGTTTCTTGATTAACAGCCTGCAACGTTGCAACAAACGCCTAAGAAATATAAAAAACTGTGGATACTACTAAAAACAAAATGTCACAGGTTGCAAGTACGTTGGTACGATTGAGACGAAAGACAAATTAACGCGCAAAATCATCCACTCGAAAATAAAGGGACCATACTGAACTTGGGACAATTCTCCAAATTACCAAATTCGAATGATCCTATAGAGAGAAAAGGATACGGATGGTAATCAGAATCACAGACAATGAGTTCATCCTCGGCATCATCCAGGTTCGCGAGGTCTTTCTACCATATGAATGAATGCACCCAAGGCAGTAAGTTACCTTTTTCTGCTCGTATTCAGCAGCGAAATCTTTCGACTTCAAATTCCAGGTAGCGAAACTATTAATTCGTTTCTGATCTTCATGGGTAACTTCAATGTCCTCCTGCAAACAACTTTATTGTTAGGAAAAAGCAGGACCTTCGAAGTCATTGTTCGTGGAATATGGCTGTTCTAAGGGCAAAGGGGGCACTCGGGATGGGTCGAGGAGAGTACAGCTTAAACGGAGGCGACGAAGAATACGAATGTGCTAAAAACAAAAACAGCAATATAGAGTCAAAGGGTTCCTATAAAAAGTTTGGAGTAGCACTGTTTAAAGAGGGTCACAAGAACAGAAATATTGCAACTGATCTTACCAGAAATGAATAATCTCGGTATCCAGATTTCCTAAACATTGCTACTTGTATTCAACTCTCTACGGCCTATATTCCTTTACAGGACACCTTGACTATAAGGCAATATCCGGGACGGAACCCGGAGGGTCTGTGATCAACGAAATATCTCATCGATTGAGTGAATTGAAGGGTTGGCACCAATAGCCAAGTGCCGTTAAACTGTGTCAGCCCGGTTTCTCACGACCGTAGTATATGACTAAGATAAGTTTAGTTCCCATCTTAAACATGCACATTGTTTGGCAAAGAATGCCGTCCCACAGTAGTTATGTACAGTTTACGAGTCAGCAAACCGAATGCATGATACCACTGTCATCAAGCTTGTCCGAGGCTACGCGACTACGACAAGTGAGAGAATGCAGCAGTACTTTTGAAAACACGCGTTTTGTTAATTGTAATAAAATAAAGTGGTACTAGTTCCTAAGCTTGAGCTTAGGGACTATCAAACCAGGCACTTCTCTGACAGTGAAGAACACCTCGGAAAGGCGATACAGTCCTCGACGAAAACCAGTAATTCAGAAAATTGTTGGATATTCAGTGCACAAATAATTGTGGCGTGAATGCGCACTTATCGGTGAGCAATCAAGACTACGGATACACATGTATTCAACGGGCCAAGTAAGATGTGGTCATTGAAAGCTGCCCATAGATGCTCATGGTACAGAATCGATAGCTAGCTCACTTGACAAGACGAATCAGTATTTAAGAATAAAGTACCAACTTTAAGCTTCATTTGACACTTATTAGGTTTGACCGCATCTTGGATGAATGACATTGGTTTCAGAAGAGAACGATATAAGCCTTTGTCCCTCAATTTTAAACTACAGACAAGTATTGCACAAGTAAGTACCACGCAAACTTGAGGAAACGCAAAGGACAAGGGTACATTTGGATAACCCAGTAAAACCGGTTCATATTTTCCCCTTCAACACCTCAGAATGACCGAAAATTACATGCTTCTACTGTCTCCTGAAACACATGTCTTAGTCCTCGAGTCAGTCATTACCATCAAGCGCGCAAATCAGGAACCACGCGGTATATTGCCTAAAGGTTGATCTTGGACACATAAAATGAGAGGTACTGTACAGATGCTCTGTGTATGTCATTAACTCCTACAGTTGAACACAAAACAGTATGCGGACGTCTGTGCTGATCACCTGTACCGGATGGGAAAGGTCCGCAGCTTATTACCATGGAAAACAACTGATTTCCCAACCAGAGAAGGACAACTGAGTCATGAGGACTGAAGATGACCACCCACATAACTTCCAAACATCTGTAGGGAGATAGTTTGAGAGATCGCACAAAACACTGTGTACGCGAAGCAGAAACGACAAACTGAATCTGAAAGTAGTACAAATCCCACTGTTTTTGTAGAGGTATTATGCGTAACAGACTCCACGTAGGCGCACCAAAAGGACCCCAAATCTTACGGATACTTAAGAGGACAGCTGAACGACCAGTTACAAAGATTTATGACAGACACTGGATTAGGTTTAAATTCTGAGTGACTGTCGTACGGAAGCCTATTTACTCTTATTAGTGCACACAAACGTGACGACCATTTTGTCGGAGGAATCGATCTCATACGACTGGACTTCAAGGGCACCAGTGAGGCGGAAATTGATGCAGCGACCGAACGGCGTTAATGATCACCGGCTAACGGAGCTAGTGTGCTCGCACAACGGCTCTACTTCAAGCCCTCCTACCTATCAGGTGAGAACCGCGATCCTAGGCTGCGTCACCACGAGTTAGCTGACAGCTCGAAAAAGGGCGGTGAACAACATCAAAGCAATCCTCGTTGATGAGGCAAATTACTACAGCTCGTCCCTAGTCACCAGACTGCAAAAATCGATGGTGTAATGTTAAGTGACCGGTACGGTAGGCTCATGAATGAAGGGCTTTATTATGGTGGGAGACAAACCATATGTGGAGGCGTCACAAGGGTAAGGCTTGTATCAACATTTCCAAGAAGAGTTCATTGACCACACACCCACCAGGACAATCCGAGGATACCCAACAAACACAGAAAACAGAGTTAGCAAAACAAAATCAATACAAACAAACAGAATACTCTGAAGAGAATCATAAACAACGATTCGAACATTAGTGCATGTATTATGAATCGCGGAGGCTAACACAAATCCATAGAGGGGAATACAAATGCAGTCAATAGAGAAATGTTTTGCTTCCATGAAACATGCTCACTTGTGGAATATGACCGTGCTATCAGGTGGGCACATGAGAAACAAATCGGGTGAGCGAATGAATGGTAGAAAAAGAGGGAGAAGCAACGGCTAACGGAAAATTGTGGAAACAGGCCTCTAACGAATTGAAGACTTGCTGAAGGAGACCCGCATGTGCATATTGTCCACAAGTTCGTAGTCATGCAAGGCCTAAATAAGGGTGGAAAATGGTTTTGCCTTTAAAAGGTTACTACCCAAAGATATTAATTTCAGCAGAATGAGAAAAACGAGGAAACTAAGATGCCCTTAAAAACAAGGTAAAGCCAAACAGAAGCCGGAGCTACCTACAACACATGTGCTGACGACATAAAACATAATCACCTCTAAAGTTCACCCAAGTAGACTAATTTCGACAAAACTTGTCATACCAACAGCAAACGTACAAACCTCCACAATGCTGATGAGCGTAGAGGCTGCTACCGTGGATGTGACAGGCTAGTGCTGTCCCTTCATAAGTAGTTCGAGGTACCTACAAATTCAATCAACAGTCCAGGTGAAAAACCACACTGCTCTGCTGTCCATTTGCTTGCAAATCTTAAGTGTTTCAGTAGGGGCGAGATGGCTGAGTGGTTAGAGCGCGGTGTTTCAGTAGGGGCGAGATAGATGAGTGGTTAGAGCGCAAATTTTCTGCCAGGAAGGTCTGTGGATCGAACCCGACCCCTGCCTCTCCACTTCAACTGTCTAGACTTAAGCAACCTGGCAGTATTCCAGCCCTCGTGCTTCCTTTGGGTTGCAGCTAGGCACCGAAAGGGTGCTACAGCTGAACAATATAGTTGTTTCAGTTTTAACAGATACTTACTAACAACCTAATCTGTAAGTGTTCTTTAAAAGGAATGTGATTAAATGTTACATGCAATGACATGGGAAAATGCAACCGAACTCACTATCAAGCCAGTAACAGCTTTCTCGACATCTTGAAGCTGGACCAGTGCCATGGGTTTCGGCGTCCTGAAAATGAACAATGCGAGTAGGTCGCTAACTATGAAAACCGGTAAGCAGTGATTGCTAACCGCTGAATCTTTTCAGAAAAATTGAAAGCGTCACACGCGTTAAAGCGTTACCGCCTATAGTTTCAAGACCCGCGCCAATAACCGTCCAAAGTAAATCTGTCAAGCTGAGCCATGCGTTTTTTTGTGGGGCTGTGGGGACAAAAGCTAATCCGTACGCAGAAGGATTCTCCGCTATCCTAACAAAACTGAAATGCATCACAACAGTAAGAAAAACACAATTTTACTGGTAAGTTCGACACCGTAGAAACGTTGATACTTTGAACTCCCTTACATGCAAATGCGTTTGAAATGTTTCTCTAAAACTTAGCCCAAGTGGCTAGAGCGCGAATTTACTGACCGGAAGGTCCGTGGTTCGAACCCGACCTCTGCCTCTCGACATCCCCTGGCAGTTAGGCACCGGAAGGGTGCTATAGCTGAACGAAAACTTAGATAACGACCTCCAAAATGCATTGTGGAAATCGAAAAAAAAAGAAAATCTAGATCTCAGAGAGAGGCGTCCAACTTAATCGTTCGTTTACGACCTGTTCGCACAATGGGCAACCACAATCCCTATCGCAGAAGGGAATGAATATCACAGAAGCAGGTGACTGGACCGACGAATGGCAATCATTTCAGCTGGATGCACCACATGACCAGTTGCAAAAGCCAGAATATATATTCAAATTTAGTCTAGACCGTAACAACCGAAGGCACATGCACCAAAGAAAGACTAAGTTCTTGGAAAGTCTCAGGTACATCTAAAAAACCGTCGTTTAAAAGAATAAGAAACTTACTTGACCAATTTGACGGCCTCCACTTGAAGCCCACCAACACGCATAAACACATCAGTCAAGTCATCTTCGGTGACTTGCTCAGGCAGGTTGGATATATGCAAAACTTTACTTGGTGCGCACAGGTTCTGCAGATAGCGAGCGTTCGGGCGCCGGAATCGATGCAACCGATGACCAATGTATTCCCGATTCAGTTGATTGATGTTTTCAGCACTCGCCTCTGAGTCGTCCTTTCCAGGCACTGGAATGGTAACCGCCATATTTTTCGACAAAGTGCAACGCATTTGCTTTCCGTATAACGGAACTTTATCTAGATAGTTCACAGCTGTGCAGTGAAAATAGGGAAACATTGAGAAGTGAGGGGGCAGAATAAGAGCCATTAGTGATTGAATGACCATGGTTGAATGAAGTAGCATCTACAAACACCTGTTGTCAAGTTGTGGGTAGGGGCTAATCAACAAGCCTACAATAAGCTACACCCGTTGTATCAAAGTTTGACTCGTGTTTCCATTTCATAAGATACCAGCCATGCGCGGTATCAGAACACACTTTTGTGATGCTGCAACTGAAATATTCCCTCCTTTCTCGACCTTCATATCTAGGACGAACGAATCAGGCCAGAGATGGAATATCCTCTACATCACTTTGGGCGTAAAACTTTCATTTCAGGTGGCAGTACTGTTATCAAGGAACGTGCAGCCGCAGTAAACACAGCAATGCACAGCTAGAAAGCACCAGATCGAAGTACCTTGGCAGTTGCACCGTACTCGCATGGTCCATGACTGACTGACCAATTGACTGATTGAGGTTCGTTATTAGTTACCTCCAACAAAGAATGTTTTGGTGGACGTGACAGCACATCATGAATGATACTCACCAAGGTGAGTTAAGCTGCTGTTGTGACCATCTGGAGGATCGCTACAGGCTATATGTAATCAAAGGTCAATAAGGTCAGCGTGCAATATCATTTGTATCGTGAGGTGCGTCGGCAAATGAATTGTACCACTGAAATGACAGTCGAAGTTTAACAATATGCCTGGCGAAGATGAAGCCAAAATAAAAGAAACCTAAAGCAGCAAGGATACCCCCCAAAAAAAAACGAACTTCCATTTTATAAACCGCTGATTCGTAAGAAAGTGGACTACACTACAAAAAAACAGAATACCAGCCGTGCCGGTGTACTTATCACCTTGGAATCTACAACATCAGTGGTTTGAAAGAACAACAAATAGATTCAATCCACATACTGTCTACGCTTGCCTAGTCAATTAGCTCTACGCAATGACATGTCTGTTCACACCGAAGTAGAGTAGGATATTCATGCAGAGATGTGTACGGCAAGTTTTCGTCCTGGTGGTGGGACAACTGGCTGTGCTGAAAGTTGCGGCAGCTGTTGGGTTCTGCTGAGCCGCATACCCAATAGTTTCAGCCATGCACAACTTACGAAGCTCCAGGACAATTGGAACCCGCGACCTAGTGGTAGAACACGGGCCACGGGCGGTCGATCAGTGATGCGATTAACTAGCATATAGATGGAATATGAAACCAGTGAACCCGCGTCACGTGTTGACTGGTTCTGATTGACGAAGAGTGCCTGTTTCAACTTGTTGGTAGTCGGTTCCTGATTTCCAGTCCTCATGATAAGGCGTAGCTGAGTACTAACCAATGTTGACGCATCATACACTAGACGGATGTTATCATCATCTTGCTACAAATGCATCCACTCTTCTAGCAGATCATTCGTGATAAAACAATGTTACTAAATTGCATCATTCTGTTAGGCAGCACTAACAGCATCCTACCCAATATACCACAATGAAAGTATTCCCAATGAAACTATGGATGTCAATAGGCTAAGCTATCCATTCGGTGAAAACGTTATAGAACAGAGTGAGCATCGCATTGGGAGCTTACCCATTTGGGCTTGGTTGCAGTCGGCAAGTTGAATCATGGCACTATCCTTTTTGTTATGTAATATTTTCACCCGTTGAACATCTCCGTAAACTCCTTGAACAAAAAGAGGCAAAAGAACCTGCGACGGAATCAAGCCTTAAAGAATACGCAGTGGGCAAGTGAGATTACAGTTATCCACTACCAACATGTATGGCATCATTTCCTATGGTGGGCGAGCCCATGATCTCGTTGGGCTATTAGTCGTTCTCCACAGATGTCTCAACAAAGACAACGAAAATTGTACTTACTCCTTATGCATCTCTATTGATTAACGCTCTTTCGACACTACACAGGGAATTAATCACAAGCCTAATGGGCAATAACAATAAATCTGTCATCGTCATCTTTTAACTGGCATTTGTAAACAGCTGCCCTTAATTTGCAACTTTTCATAGTGAACTGGAAATATTGTTTGAAAAATTTGCGCTTCTCACGGTTGATTCAAATTTAAGGCGGTGGGAACACGCCACACCGAGTGAAAAAGGTGCATCTTTGTAGGATAATACCTACGTTTAAATAGCTGGTACCGACACTGGCAATATGAGGATCAGCTGTCCTCAAAAACAAAACACGTAGGTTCACATCATCTGATATACGGAGCGACGCTACCTGATAAAGGTCGCTAGTGAAAACACAATATGGAAAGAAGCTCGCTGGTCCATTCGAGAAAATGAAGAACCCGGCCTTCTGCACTCAAAGAGCATGTAGGAATCCTGAGTGTCTGTTTTACGTGGATACCGGAAAACAATAAGACGGGATGAGGAGCCCCCAAAAGAAGATTACCGGTGTCCGCTGCAGAACTGACGTGGACACCGGTTTCTAACACACCGTCACACAAGGTAAAATTATAATGAAAGATCAGGGACTAGAGCAGATTGTGCGTTATGAGCTGCAAGCTCTTTCACACAATTATGAGCCCCAGAATGTAATGACTGAAGGAAGTCCGAAGCTACACAGATACACCATTCCTCTCACCAGCCTCTAGGCTTTAGTATCGTGTAACATCAAACTGGAAACTGACTTCGGGAAAAGTCCCGAATAACTAATAGATCCCCGATGTTAGAAGGAAGTGGTGTCTCCCACTTATGTTGCTTCCTTCCTAGCTGTGAGTGCCAAGGATTTTCGGTACTGTATGGACTGAACCGAAACAAGACAATAGCAGTATTCCGTCACAACCTGCGGAAGCATACGGGAGTATGTATGAAGCCTACGACAACAAAGAACAAGACAGAACAACCGTGAAAAGCACTCTTACCGAACAGAGTGAACAAGGTGTCCGGTGTGATGCGCTTAGGTGGTAGTAGCGCGTAAGATCCACGAGTCCGAGAGAAAGAAGGCAATGGTAGAACAGGAGTAGAGTGGTAACAAATTCAGGGTTACCAAGGGATATACACGCGTCACGCGATTCGTTCACCAGGTCGACAAGCGTTGAATAGAGAAGCATCAAGCCCCATGTTCATATCGGATTGAGTTTGCGTTGGAAGGAAGGGTAAATTGCATAACGTTGCAGTGAAGAGTAAAGGTAATATGATGAAACTCAGAACAGGCGTCTAATGGGTGTGCAGTTCAAATGATGGCTAAAACCCCATCAATCGAAAGAGGCTCTGAGGGGCGACACCTGTCCAATTTTGTAGTTTCGAGGAATGTTGGAATAACTAAGAATGGTTTCCACTATCGGCTGAGTGGGCCCATATATTCCATGTTCCTTACAAGGCAACAGTGCCTGTGGTTCAGATATTAGTCATTAATTTCCGTGCGAAGACTTGACGGCAGCGGCCTTAGAATCCAGTTGACAGGGTTAAAGCGTTTACAAAACTAGATGTGAAGTCGGATCGTCTATTTAATCACGCTAACTTTCACAGCCCGCTGCAGGAGCCCCGTATAAAGCTTGGGGGATAAGAAATAAAAAGACATCCTTTCCATGCAGGCAAAGTGTCATCACTTCAGTTGGTTTTCAGGTAATGAAAGAACCAACAGGAAGCACATTTGAATCACTCTGAAGGATCCCAACCTGAGTAGCTCAGTTGAACCAACCGAAATCACAATGAGAACTTTTGGCGCTTCTGTGAAAACATATCTTCCAGAGTACTGTTACAAGTGGTTAGATAATGAGGAAACGAAGATACTCATAGAACACTGACGTACTACGAAACGACAGTGTTGGTTGACCGCAGGAGCACATACAAATCGGTGGTAATAAAGTAAGGCAGTGTAGAAGTTAAGGTGCCTATTCTAAAGAGAACAATTACATTTCAAATTCACTATGGCCGCGCAAGTGTTTCCGGGCGACCAGGAGATAACTTAACCCTCATACTTCTCAAAAGTTGAATGGAAGCAATGGGCCCAGAGAACGCCTCAGCTGACTGATTCGACTTTCGTTTTAAGCGTAGGGTTTCCTTGAAGGGCAACATAAGTGCTTGTTGATGTAAATCCATGACTGTAGTCTACCACCAGCACAATGTGGTGCGAGTAAGATGCAAACGAGAGTATGACCTGTCCTCTCCCTCAAAAAATCAAAGTTTTCGGGTGACTGCACGTTAACTGAACGTCATTAGTCAGAAATCGTCTTCCGAGTGACATATTTTCTCCACTGCATCTCCCTTGGAGAGACAGCTCCGCTTCAAGCTCGTTCACAGTGACCCAAGCGATAGGACCCTGCGACTACCGTGCAGAATAGTCATGTTGACGAGCTAGCATGTTGCAATTACATGTACGCAAAGTGTGTGAGCAATTGGGGTGTTTATTCTGGATATAATGGCGAAGCATATCATGAGAAAAATGTCGAAAACATTCACAAACAAGAGTATTTCCATCAAATAAGTGCGCAGGAAGCATCGAAAATAGATTGTCTGTCCTCCCAGTTAAGGAGCCATCTGGAGGTATTCCCCTGTGGGATCGTAGACTGCCTAGCTGAAGTTCGTCAGCCATTGACTGGCAGGTTTGTGCTGGATGTAGTGCGCAGATGCAAGTAAAATCCACCCAGTGATCGACTTACTCTGGTATTGTGGTGAGGTTAGTTTACTCAGAAGGTTTTTTAAAGGGGCGGGCGCGTTGCCCGCGATCAGTTTTGCTACGGACACAGAGGGTTTTCGCACTCAGTGTTCCCCTTACAGTTTCTCCTCGTACGATTGCATGATACGTTGTATGTGCTAGTGACGCAATGTTCCAAGCGACGATGACGAAGTAGGAGGAAAGTGCGTAGTTCAGTTCCTGGAACTGTTGTAGGTCCGCGACCTTTGGCAATAAATTTACATCTCACAG
Organism: Opisthorchis viverrini; assembly: GCF_000715545.1. Lineage (NCBI taxonomy): Eukaryota > Metazoa > Platyhelminthes > Trematoda > Opisthorchiida > Opisthorchiidae > Opisthorchis > Opisthorchis viverrini. The sequence goes on along the minus strand of NW_008752228.1, from coordinate 63,688 downwards.
TTATTTTGGATAAAACTGTAAATTGCTACCGCATTTCTGTAACAGATGGGAAGTTTCCGAATGGTGATATTCATAAGCGATGGTCAAGCAGTGAAGGTACCACCACTGTGCATTGGATAACCCGGATCATAATGTATAGTTCAGCAGAGAGTGAAGAGTAATAACCACATATCTCAACCAGTTTTCTTGAAAGGTAACGGACAATCCAGAGCAAGCTCAATGGAATCCTTCAGCTCTATTCCGGCTTGCAAGGTGCAACGCTTCACGCATCATAGCACCATTAATCCACTTCGTCAGCGGATGCTGGGAAGAAGGTTTCCACCTTTGAGGCCTCTCACAACTCAGACGGTGAACGCTGGAACGAAACAACAGGTCTCACCAAAAAATTCAGTAAGGGAGAGGGAGGGGATGGATAAGAACCAGCTACTCCGTAGGATATCACGTAGTTTCGCAAAATAACTGAAAAAAGAAGTGGACGAATCCTGGCTTCAGGAAAAGTAGAAAGTAGAGGGACACCTACCTCTTGATTCAGATTGGACACGAATACGACTGGTGACTGGTTGGTGCGGGTCGAATCTTCTTTGCCGACCGAACTGGCCACTAGGGATGCGGTGGATTGCATTCCGAGGGCAGCAGTGTTTGAAGGAACGTAAGGAGCAAGATGTTCCAAAACTTCCGCCTGCGACTTGAAGAAATTAGACTGTTGACCCCCTACATTAAGGGCAGCCTTCACTGAAGCAAGAAAAGTGACTTTAATGTGAAAGTGGCGATACATGCAACAACAGTCAGAATCGTGGTGGGCTCGAAGTCGACATAACCAGGCCATAACGCTTTGACGCCAGTAGCTATTCTCGTAGACACACATGCCTTCCAAAACCTTAGTCCCATGGAAAACGTCTTTCTGAACTCATCTTTTGCTATTAATTTATCGACGTAGGTGCATTGCATAAATTTCGAATTTAAGCTTTCAATGAATCAAAGCTTAGGACTAAATGAAAAAGATAATCTCTCATCTTCTAACAGGGACCACCTGGAGATCTAGCCCGTTCTGAGGAGAGATACTTACTAGAGGTGTGTGGGGGTAGGTGGACCACATTCTCAGTTGTGTGACAATAGGGTGAATCCCATGGGAAAAACCGTTTATGCTTTATTTTATTTTCCCGTCTCATCCAACTTGGAACATAACTCTCATAAAATGAACAAGGAATGAGCCTGGCAACTAAACGGCCAAGTTGTTCGAGTTACTCCTTGATCCTAAAATCCTCAGCAAACGTTTCTCCTTCTCTTCGAAACTGAATGAAATTAGCCAAAATTATCGGTCACATTTGGACTATCGGGAGAATCCACTCGCATTAACCTCAGAGATACGGTTTACGTGATAGTCGATCTGAAAGTGAAATTATTGGTTCGCGTCAGAGTATAACCAAGCAGAATAGGAACAGGTTAAAAATGCGTGGTACCGTGGGGCTCGGAGAGACGTTCAGGGATAGAATACGTTAATTAACTGGATTCAAGGGTACATGAACTAAAGCATGTACGGGTCACAAAGATACCTTCACGAAACAGCAAGTGAAACGTTCTGTGGTTTCACTTCGTTTCGACCATAATATAATCGCTGTGTTGCTAGTCGCTCGCAGCTCTACGTTAGTTGATCAGTGTCACGTGATATCTCTCTCTGACCGAACCAAGCGATCTTCATTTCATCTTGAAAGGGTAGAAATATCCTATCTCTCATGGCATGATTGTCTAGAGAACTACGCGATTTAACCGGATTAGAGGCATACACATGAGCATGTATCGAGCGATTGGGTTCACAGCATTCCGGAATGCATATATTGTTGACTACATAAGCCTAAGCTGATCACCGAGCTCATTTGCCACAGCACATCGCATGATCTGCCGTACTACACAAAAGCAATGGAACTGGCCATTTGCACGAAAGGTCACGCTACCAAATTCATCAGGCCGCATCAAAAACGCGCTTCAGATTAAGGCAGGAGATCTAGACTTGTCTCCCAAAGATTCTCGTCTCCCGTATCCAAACAGAAATCCACTGACATGCAAAAATGTTGATATTTCCTGATTTCTCAATAAAAGTAGACCGTGACTGAGAACAACAGAGCCACAGTTGCCGAAATTTACCGTTCTGTCCATCAATGTGACGGTGAAGTCCGCGAGACGGTGACAAATTGGTGTCTTTAGGGGGGGGGGGGGAACGAGCTGAGGTGCCACCATACCCGATTTAACGAACTGGAATTCAACGGGATTGTACGCCTCAAATGTTAAAGGTGAGTAGGTGCGTGCTGCTTACTCGAAAGCAATCGACAAACAGAAGTGGAGACAGGACAACTGATCGGTTCAATCCCATTCCCAAGCGTGCACACGTATGAAGCTGACGTAAAACTAATAACTTACAACTGTATCTAACAAAACAGATAATACAAGTTCCCGACACTAAAACCAGCAAACAGATGCAACGAGCATGTCATAACGCGCTTCGTCAGACCTCTGCTATCTTGCTGACAGCCTGTAACTACAGATAGTATGAGCGGATCCTGTTTAGCGTATGACGCAACTGACATATGAAGTCTCGGCTTTACTGTTTGGTTACCAAGCACACCGGATATTTTCTATTCTTAAGTTGGTCGAAAAAATAGTGCTCACTTGGATGAAGGATTCTTGGGCTTATGTAACACAACACAGACCTGCACGACTAGTGCACTGTACGTGATTGTCAAGAGAATGCCCTCCGAACTTTTTGCAAAGGTCGATTCAAACAGCCACAGTGCCGTTTATGCAGTGCAAACAAGCAAAAAGTGCGGAATAGGCAAAGGTATCGCATTCACAAAACAAGACCAGTAAGAGCGCTGTATTCTTGCTCTCAACAACGCTGCTATCTCACAAGATCACCTTAAGATGAAGGAAGGCGGGAAGCGCTTTTTAGGAAACGCCACTATTACCTAGGGAAGTGATAACACTGCTTCAGAGGTTGGTACACAAAGGTGCGTGGTCGACCAGTTCAGTTCTGTAACCGAAGCATTTAAATCAGTTGTCACAGTGGGTAACTTATTCCCCCCGTAGTTTTGTGGGGTTCTAATATATCGTAGGGACCGCTGTACATTTTCCGCTAGGGAATTTCCGCTATGGAAATTCGCTGGCTGGCAAGCGTGAATGGGGAGTGAAATTTACTATTTGTGGTTAGACAAGACTCCGAACCAGCGTGATCACATGCGAAACACTTGCCATTATCAAAAGCCAGACGGTGGTTATGAAAAAATAGACCAAAAGGCAATGTTCTGAATGCACGCTAACAGTGAGCAGAATGAACTCACACAATGGTTTCACCATTCGCGAAGCAAGTTCAGAAAGGACATTCGGATCTAGTAGGGAAAGTCGTTCTTCAGTCAAGTAGTCTAGTACGCCTCCAATTGTCGGAAGACCCAAAGGAGCGACAGGTGTTACGCTGCCTAGTAGCCCATTTTGAGACTGTGCTGCCGCGTCGCTATCTCCATAACCTGGCATAGGATTCCGCGTAAAGTCACGACAGTTGACATCTTCAGAACGAACTTCTACAGTAGACTGGCGCGAAAAATCCGTTCGCATCATACAAGGCCCAGAACCAGGGGCTTCCTCGAGCGTAAAGTTGGCCCCATCAGTTTGCTGTGAACACAGCATGGTGAAGAAAACGGATATACTAACAACTAACGAGAAGTGATTCGGCGGGCAAAGAAACCATATCACGGCCTATCAAGGATGAAATCATTAAGGAATCAAAAATGTATTCAATCAAAAATGCTCACCATTCGGGTAATGTAACAACCCACATCTTGCCCTCCGGTAACTATGCATAAATTAGATAATTATCGAAAGTAACTCTTTGGGTTACACTTGGTACCTAAAAGTATGCAAACTCTACAGCGATTCCACCACAAAGAAGACTGAAACCCAGTATGGCTGTCTGAATCCAGACGAATATTACAGGGTGTTATGCACCAAGGTTTTGCTAAGGTTCCAAACGGAAAGTTTGGGACAATCGCCTTTACGAAGAATATCCTAGTGAACTGATTTCTGTGACTAGGCCCGCAGATGCATCACCGAAAAATTGAGGAAAGTGAAAAGATCACTGAGAATTTGAACGCCTAAACAGTACGCACCCCGAATACAGCGCGCATGCACACCAGTGGGCATTTGCGGAACAATGCTAGCACTGCTGCAAGGCATAAATTATCAGCCCCGGTTTCGGTTTGCGTTTTTGGGTGCTCCTCACAGGATTTGCGGGCTCTTCTTTAATGACTGGACAGTGACATATATAAATTCCTTAGGTGCTACCACAGGCTATTCCATTTGAGTTGGTTTGATTGCCTCTACTTACGAACACATTCCAGGAAGAATCTATTCCATTAAACAGAAATTCACAGAGTTGTGTTAGTCCAACCAATACAATCCTAGCCTGTTAAAACAAGTCAATGTTTAGATGCTGTAGACGATATTGAAATACTTTGTATAGATTTTCCTAGGGAAATGATTCGCCGTCGTGTCACCATAGGCATTTATACCGGCTGAAAGTAAACGATGTACATCGACAAATAGATTGTCATTATCATAGTTGATGGTGACGACAGATCACGATAAATGCTACTCGCTTTCTGCTCAAGAAACGGAAACCAAAATTTTTGTGGTAATGTGATGCTATAGACGTCGTTAGCATTGATTGGCATTTGTACGGGTGTGCACTTCGATTCTTCGCAAATTTGAGCGTATCTTGTATGTAAGCCCTAGAGATATGCAACTAAAGCGGATACGATGTTGTCAGTAGTTCATGTTTCTCATTTCCGGATGGAATAAACCACGCGACGTTCCTTATTGCTTCGGTCTGGCATGTTTCGGGGTAGAGGATCCACTTTGGGCGGTGAAAGTTGGGTAAGTTGAATTGGTCACGATGGCATCCCAGGTTATCGTTAAAATATGGATGGTGCCTACATGACAAGATTCAATTTTGTCGGTCCGTAAAAAGATTTAGGTTAATTGAAACTGTGCCTGTTAACGACATTCAAAAGAAAGCAGTGAGAGTATACCGACTCACCAAAACTGCCACGTGTGCGGAAATGGGACTCTGGAATTCGATAAAGGCACTAGGAACAGTGCCTGTTTTAAAAGTGACGATTCGGAGGATGGTTCCAAACTGCGTGAAAAGCTGTAAACAAAAACCGCTTCCATTATGCAATCGCAAACCAATTTGTATCCCACTTTAGGTGGAGATCAGTGAGACAAGATGTAACAAATGCGACAAAAGTGCAACTAACATCCGTTTTTCCAGTCACGTTTTGTGTATCAATTGAAAAGGTTTCCAAAGATTCCAAAGTGGATTAGCATCCTACATTTTCAGGATATTCTGGTTGCACTGAGTTTCACTAACCGTCCGCACACTGTGTTTGGCCTTTCTGGATGAATTGTGCTCAGCGTTCGGAATGATATCATATGTCGCATCGATCGGTGACGGTGTAAGTTCCTAAATCCATTGCTTATTTCGTAGACCCTCGCAAGCACCACACGTCAAATTCCTCGTCTTATGAATGGCAGTGCTTATCTCGTCCCAAACATGAAATTGCGACCTTCTGGTCGTGGCTATACCGTTGGGCCACAAATAGCTCACCAGCAATGGTGAGCTTAGTTACTGTCCCTCGGTCCAATAGTTCACGCTACGTGAGTCGACGTGGACTGAGTCCTTGAGTGATGACTTCCCAGGACCTATGGGAATCATGGGAGTTTTGTCCGTCTGTGATTAACTAAAGTTTGCATGTGAAGCGCATAAAGCTTCCACAGTTATGCTTATATCCATGATGTAGCGAGACCCTACCCACTAACACTTCTGTTTGCTTTGGACTAATCTGGCAGATCAGTTTCAGATCAGTTTTTCATCTTACATGAAGCGGGAAAGAAAAGTCTCCAGTTTGGTTCAAAGTAACGGAAACGCGGCTAGATTACCTTACTGGGAATACAAGCACTTACATTGTAGAACTGAAGATATCCAAAGTGCACCCCAACTGGAGTCTGGTAGAGTTGAACTCGGATGACTGACCGCGGATTCGTGATGGGGTCCTGAACAGCCGATAGACTATATCTTTTATTCGCATTTATAATAGCCTCTGCGACCTGCTGACTAGTTGTAGTGGTTGTCAGGGATGTGTGACGGCTGAAGCTCACAACTACAGGACCCTTGCCACGGATTATGGGGGCATATACTGTACCATAATAGTCCACCATATTTTCCGCCGCCTGTTGATCCATCAATTCAATAAGCGCCTAAAGAGAGAAACCACCAAAATAAGACTGAAAACGAGTCGGAATCTCGTGACATTGCCTGATACTGCAAAAGAACTTTGTTACGTAGAACGAAAACATTATTACAAATAATTACAATTATATCCGGCTGACAAAAAAATTCCAAAGAGGAAATCCAACAATCCGGAACAAACGGTTCCGATGCAACTGTCAGATACATGAAAAGAGGCGGGAAAAAAGGTGCATTCTGCAGAGAACACAGTGTGGTTCAAAATATACGTCCAGGCTTTCACAAATGCTCTAATTTGTATGCCAATGTGGTCTTCATGGGAGACTCACCTGAATACCATCTGAATCACTCACTAATGGTGTTCCCCGTCAATGGAAAGTGCAGCACCAGGCTGCTAAACACATTATATAGACGTAGGAAACTAGTCGTAACGTTGGTAAAAACTCCTCGACAGCCCACGACCGGTTTCTCCCTCCTTTGGATTCATTGGGTAGGCGCAGTGCAAGAACAGAAAAAACGGGAGATTCAGCTGGGATTCAGGCAAGTTTCCTCCGAAGTTGCACACCAACCTGGTGTGCAGATAAGTGTTTGTCGAATTTCGTGCAATTTGGGTTCAACTAGAACATAAGGTTGACAGAAACTCAACAACTGTGACTATCTGATGGGCTCCAAGAAGGGCGGAACCGGTGGTAGACTGTCGAAGGGTCACCAGTAACCTCGCAAGTAGTATGTTATGTCTACGTTCGTCGTGTTCACACCGTACGAAGACGATTTTCGTTATCGAACTTCATCTAAAGCCTGCTGGCCAGGAGCGCGCAGTAAAGGACTTAAAACGGAGTCACTTGACAGAAGCGAAATAAAGCGGCCACAACCATCACTCGCAACAGTGTTTTTGACAAGCATGCCTGGACTTGTCAGTTGACTGACTAAGATTCATCAACTCATGCATGTCAGCTGGTGAATTGTAGCCATTTTCAGCATGATAGGAGGAGTGAGTGGTGTGGTAACGATATCTGAACAGGCCTACACAGCATGTGACCCGACAAAATACCCTTAATTAGTAGCAGACAAACATTAACACAAACCGTGCTTTTTCCAACCAGGAAGGTCGACAGAGATGAATAAGGAAGTGCCAGATAACTCACCAATCCACTACGTTTTGTGATGACCATATTCGATATGACGCCAAAGGGTAATGCCAAATTGGCCACCTCTGTTTCTGTAATATCCAACGGAAGATTGCGAATGAAAAGCACTCGGGAAGGAACCTCCTCTTCGGCGCTCTGCTCGAAAGATGATTTCAACTATATCAGATATAGGAATAGAAAAATAACGAGTGTACGATAAGTTAAGAAACAAAGTAACTTAAATTGGATAAAATTTGGGGCAGAATTACCACCTGCTCTAAAATGTGGCAACACCATTGTTGAAAATTGGTGCCGCACTGCAGTGAAGCTACAAACGAAGAACAGCCAGAGTACCGATTTAACTTATCGTCCTGATGGGAAACTGCTGCGGCTAGGATGTATCTGAAACTGTGCAAACCGGTTCGTAATTGAGGTATGCAAGAGAGATCCATATAGGAATACAAAAGCGAGTCAGGTGAGCCATATTCTTCAACAATACATTGGCTGTGTCATAGGCATCCATTAGATATCTGACGAGACAGGCCCTATAATCCAGTTTAGCTGTTGGGTCAATAGTGAAGTCAAACGACTGTGGTTTGAAAACAGGATTAGCTCGCAACAGCCTTATATGAGTCCACTGGAGACCAGCAAGAGAACCTTCAGTTTTCGGTTGCACATTTGTTGTTCCATCATTTCAGCGAGCACGTCATGCGCCACATATCAAATGGTCTTGTTTTCTTTTAGAGCAGCACCAATTCCAATTCACCTACTGACCACTGCTGATCACTTGGTTTTCTCGAACTTTAATGCACACACTACCCAAATTTTCTTAACTTTAAAGGCCTGACACAGAAAAGCAGACAGAAATAAGGGATCTACTTACAGTGTCTTGTGGATGACAGCTTGAACATCGGCTTCCCAAAAAGTCTCACCCGCCACTAACAACTCCTTGTTTGAGTTTGCGCGCTTCAGGTTCTTAACTTTAAAGGCCTGACACAGAAAAGCAGACAGAAATAAGGGATCTATTTACAGTGTCTTGTGGATGACAGCTTGAACATAGGTTTCCCAAAAAGTCCCACCAGCCACTAACAACTCCTTGTTTGAGTCTGCGCGCTTCAGGTTTATCTACTGTTGTTATGAAGTGCGCACACTTCGAATTGTAGCTTGTCGTCACACCTACATATCAGTCTGAGCAACCGTTCAAGCTTGGTGTAAGGAGTGACTATGACTGTTCACATCGATATTCACTCATCAATTGACTGTTAGCTTGGCTCACTCAATTGTCGGTGTCTGGAGGAACTCAAGCAAATCCGTATCACTTGGGAATGGTGATTTTTACGTGAGGTTGAAGGCATCAGAAAACGTTTCTTGCTCGGTTGTTGCTTGTAAGGATTACCACTGCGGAAAATTATCGAAGTACTAAAGTGGTTCCTTCTTGGGAGCGCCGCGTTCGTGGAGAGGGGAGTAAACCAAGGCGTCTTTCCCTGCTATGTTTGATAATCAGTGTCCTTGTTAGAAAATGTTCCGTCTTTTGTGCCTGCGAGTGAAGGAAGCAAATGAAATACTCAACTCCTGGGACTACTGTTATCCCACCAACAAAACGGGCAGAGGGAAGTACTATCCGCCCAGTGGGGTGAAACGGATCAGTGGTTAGAGCACGAATTTACTGACCGGAAGGTCGGTGGTTCGAACTCAACCTCTGTCTTTCGACTTCCCCGGTCTAGGCTTGGACAACCTGGCAGTATCCCAGCCCTCGTGCTTCATTCTGGTAGCATGGTAGTTAGACATTGAAAGGATCTTAAAGCTGGACGATTAGTTTATTATTTCTATCTTTACAATATTACTGAGCAGCCTTTAAAGTCAGTGTGGGAATTGATTAAACCCACGCTAGATGGTGCCCCACTTTAGTAGGGTACTACTAACTGGAGCATTATGTAACCCAGATCACATACAGCTAGAACCACTAGCACCGTCACAAAACGTACTGGACAATTCTCGTAGCCAGCCGGTGAGCCCGAGTTAACCAGGCATAACATAACATAACTTAACATAACACATAACACCCCACTACCGATCTGGCCCTTCTTGGGGCTCATTAAGTGTAGTCCCCCAGTTTCCATCAAACTAATGTTCCTACTGAACACCTAACTGTGGGCAAGTCACGAAATACACTCATTCGCAGATTAATGTGCTGTTAATGGGAGACTCAAACGACTCCTTGCAAAAAAATATCATAAAAGAGGGATACAACTAGGATTCAATTGAGTCCGCCAATAACAGCAACTTAGTTTGCAACTTACGCCAACAGGTGGAGTTTAATTTACTGATCAATCCTAGTCCGATGGCATGTTCAGTGACATCCTACTACAGAGTTCATGTATTACCCAACAGAGCTCAGAATACCGGAGTTTTGCAACTTTCGTCTACTTGTCTAACGAGCGACCAGTAAAAACAAGAATAATGAATGTAAACAGTGGTGCCTCTCTTTATCTTGGAAGTATCGACTCTGTCTAAAATGCAGACAGTCGTTATGAAACTACTCTCTAAACTCATCTGCTCACTTCCACGGCCGGCATCCGCATGTTACCATTAGTAGAAAATGAGAGAACGAATGTGTTTGTGGTTAGTCCTTACCAGTACCAATTTGATTCCAACTCATGCGTGCGCGGAATTAGAACACAGAAAGGAATCGACATTGATGAGTATATATCGACGTGTTTGTAAGCGCGCTGGTGGTGGTCAGATGAACTATACACCTTCTATGACTACTTAAGCACCCATTATAGTAAACCACACGTCTGTCCTCGTGTTTTCGAACTGGTAAACAGTCATACAGTATTGTAAGGGTTGATTCCCATACCAATGAGGTAGCTAAAGCCAAACAAGCCTCAAATGGATTCCCCTTTCCTTTATTCTCAGTAAGCCAATCGTGAGAAGTAACCAGCCTAAGATACATCATCCAACTGAAAGTGCTGCTAAGCATCTAGCCGGTCTCACTGCTCACAATCTGGATTTGGAAAAAGCGCACAAGAACCTATGTCTAGATCCGGTTCCTATAAGAAAGGGTGTCAGCTATGTTAACCGCTGGGATACCCGGTACATAAGCTTACGAAGTAAGTGAACAGGGTCCACTCCTCCACCAGAAATAACCAGAGAAAGTAACTCACCTTCTTAACACCTGTTGAGGATTTGGTTTCGGATGTTGAAGCGCGCTGCAAAGAGGTATACAACAAGATTGTCATGAGACAACAACCCAGGGACAAGAAAACCACGGGCAACGGTTCGCATCTACTCATAGTATGTTTAATAAGAAGCTGAGTCATTTGGCGTACTGCCCTGAACAAAATACTAGAAACGGCCAGATGAAATAATTTCTGTTGACCAGAAAATCCATTTAAGGTGTCCACCAATCGGAAAAACGTCATCAGAGGCTTAAATGAAACAAGGTGCAGAAAAAATCATCCCTACCAGCCGTAGGACACCTAACCCAGCGGTGCAATCAAGAGTGAGGTTGAATGAATATGGAAGGGATGGAACAGGGAACTTATGTATAATATCTGTGTCTGATATCTTGAATAGCCAATCAAGTTTTAAAACAATTAATGTAAGGAAAGTTTTCCTCTAATTGTTATGAATGATGTACCGACTTGGTACGTAACTTGGTACGTATTTGAGGAAACACCGTTAATCGTTTGGAACCGACTGAGAAGTTATGGTTTCAAAAAAGTTTGGAACACAATCCGGGAATTGACTGATGGACAACGTTTCGCCTTCATCTGCCCTAAGGCTGGATCAGTGCTGTAACACATGCAATTAGCCTGACAAAGTAAAACGCTTCCTAACAGGGCATCGGATTACAATATCATCAACAGCGTCGTCATCATCATCGACAGTGATATACCAATGGAAAACAATGGCGGTAAACTGCTGCCGATTTTATTATCCAATATGGTGAACATACTGGCAACCACAAAGTGGCTAACCTCCAAAGTATGAATGCGCGGTTCTTAATAACACGCGAGGAAATGTCAAAATTAACAGTCATCACATGAACGTCACATTTAGTTTGGGGCCGATAAACCAGTAATTTGTTCAAAATAAGACCCTGACGCGCTGGAAAAGATTACCCTTGACATACTTATGGGATAAGAGCACAAAAAGGACGTGATAATTTCTGGTGTGCTTTCTTTTAGGCACCAATGTCTTGTACGTTATCCAATTACGTTGGATTCGCCTGGTGATTAATGGCACGTTCGGTGAAATTCCTTTTAACGACACAGGCAACGCTACATCCCAAAGAGACAAAGATTTCCGTGGTCACTTATCATGTGTAGTATATGGCACTTGAAGGAGCATGTAGTGAAGCATTCCGTGACCTCAGTGTGGAATTGTGTCGACTAAATCAATCACACTGAGTAGCGCCGACGAGGTATTAACCAATCAGTATTCGAGAGCTTTGTAATGCGGGTTGAGCCTTACCGATGCATTCACAATCAAATGATGACCTGATTAGCCAGAGATGATAAATAATAGTAATGGTTCAGCTGTAACACCTTTTCGGTGCCTAGCTGCCATGCCACCAGGAGGAAGCACGAGGGCTGTGATACTGCCAGGTTGCCGAAGCCCAGACAGGGGAAGTCGACATTCGGAAGTCTGGTTCGAACCACGGACCTTCTAGTCAGTGAATTTGCGCTCTGAGCCATCTCGTCCCAATTAGTCAGAGAAGTGGGAACATCTCTAGTGGAAACTCACTTTTTGTGAATGGCTATGGCTGGGATCGTAGACCGAAATGTTCGACGTTGAGCCGAGCTAAAACGAACCCAAAAAATAACACCAGTTAGAAAAAAGCACCAAACAACCGGGACTTCCTGAGTGAGCTTTCTGAATGAATACCGAAAAAAATTAGCACTCGAATTTCGACATAAGCTACCGCTAAGCTGTACTCAACTGTAATCAACTGAGGTGGCAAGCATCAAGAAATGCACCAAATTAGCAAAACTCATTTTTGTACTAACATGACGTAAAACTTCAAACGTGCTATTACGGTCACGCGGCCTCTTAAACTGGACAGAGCTTGGGGACACGGTGTGGGTTTCCTGCTAACTAACCAGGTTTCGTGGAAACTGAGCTATTCGATTGACAACAGCAACGACAACCGCAGTATGACCAGTATGATAGGTGAAAGACGATTACTAAGTGGAAAAATTGCAAAGTTATCTGGAACAAGCACTCGTTCAACCACCACAGTTCGATCCATCTACACTTCAGGGAAACTGGAAATGAACGGATGTAAAATTTTCATGGCACGAGTGAATGAGGTGACTCGATAAGCGGAAATGACACACCATTTACAGAAAATAGCCTTCGAAGTCAGACAACAATGGACGTAAGCAGTAAAGACTATCGATATTTACAAATTCAAGGCTCAGACGGATGCCCTTAAGTCAGGACGACTTGGTTGTTGTAATTTTTCCTTCACGTTGCGGCAATGATATTTTGGACTGATGGTCGATATGACTTGTTCTCCACAACATAATAAGTGAAATTCGGCTTGCAGTGTCAGAAAACGGATTAAAACAGGTCTACCCTACAATAGGCACAGACGTCAGACGTGGTGAAACGGAGATATACTTGTGGTATTTCGGTATTATCCGGTCACAGTGGACTTTGAGCATAACGCTCGGGTCACTAAGCTGCCATACCTCTATATGATTACACACCTCCATGAGTGATAGTCTAGTGTGACGTTCGTTCTCTCAAATAACTGATAGTTCACATCACTGTCCTGTTGGAATTTCCGGTCAAGACAAGACACTAAAACCGTAATCCCGAAGAGAACTATTTGGTTTCATCAGACGGACGCAGTTAGAACCATCATGTGATGTTTGAAAAGCTAAATTTACGACCCTAACTGTGGTCAATACTGATCGTGACACATTACAGTAATGTACTGTAATGTACTGTAATATACATCTGGAATAGCACATGTTCGACAGACAAAAGCCCATAAAATATTGAACCATGTGTGGGAGTTTCTGGTTGGAAGCTGCTCAAATGCAATTTTTTGGATGAAATTTCCCAAATTTCGATGCATCATTGCAGAATTTTTTGAACAGTTGCACTACACTGACTCGATGGAGGAGAATGCAGACAAGAGGATGACACCAGAGCTTTCGCAACACCTTCATGCACCTACCTGGCCGTTAAATTTCTGCAGCGCTATCAGGCCATCCGTGACCCTGACGAATAAGTGCACGCACGACATATGAGGTAGATGGAATCTACATGTGAACTTGTCGCGGCCATATCAGTCTTCATGGACTGCTTGCAACCTCTTCACCCAGGATATTCCAATTGATAAACAAGGGTAACTGCTACACTCATGTGCTGAAAACCATTAGCTATTTCGCTGCAATACCAAAACACAAATAAATAATAGCATTTCTGTTTAGCTGTACACCACGGACAATGAGCAACTATAAAATGGCACTGCTTTGCAGGCAGAATTACTCGCGCACGTTTGCCAGCACTTACAGTAAATCCGCAGTCCCGGGACAGATTTGCCAGTGCTCGCCCCAGCAAGCTCGGCTTCTTTACGATTACCATTGCCGACAGGTTTATGTTAAGCGAAACAGCGACGACGGCATTCACCAGGGCCCAATTTGTCATCACTAATACATGTATGAAATGCGACAGCTGGCATGGGAACAGCACACACATAATAGAGACTGTTAACGCCAAAGCGACGCATTGGTGCTCTAAAAGTGAAGATGTTCGCTAATGGGTCCAGAGAGAACATATACAGCCAACCGAGCACAGTTTCGCCCGCTGCATTTTCGGCTTGTCTTTTGAACATGGTGCGAAGAATAAGAATCACGAAGCTGGCAGTACCATGAGAAAAATACGACTCTCCGTGACACCGATTGTTACTTAATGGAACTTTGATGACCGGTTTAGAGAGGCCGATAAAGGTTCAGAAAGTAAGGAAAAAGGAAAGGTGATAAAGATGGTAGCTTGGGAGTCAGGAGATAGATGAATGATAATGATTCAAGTAGTGTCAAAAAGTGCCAGGGCTCTTAAAAATATCAGAGCTTGTGACGAAATGGATAGGATTTGATGAACATTGAGACGTAACCGCAGTGGACTTGCTAAGTTGGTCGAAACCAAAAGCAAAATGCAGCAAATAAGACGTGAACCAAAGAGTAAAATTTCATGGTCAACTTACGGGACGGTAGCTCGAGATGAATTGCGGAATGTCGTCATCTGCTACCATGGATGATAGACCATGTCGTTCTTCTACCCTCATAGAACCCCGAACTCGGTACGGGTCTTGAGGCAAACGGCCTCTATCATCTGACTTGCCGTGAGGCTTTGGTATGAACCGATCGGAAAATCCGTCGCCGGACCATATATCCTGAATTGGTGAATACTGTGGACCAGGCTCCATGGGGAACTCCGAACTACCGTATCCCATCTGAGTAGTTCCAGCATGTCGTCCTGTAGCATCCTGTCGGGATTCTTCATACAATTGCTTTTTGCGTTTCTTCTCACTGTTGACCAAATTTCTGATCTCTTTGTAGCGATTGTATGCTCCTTGCGAACTAGTTAGACGGTAGCGTTTCCAAGCTTTTTGTCTGGCCTTCATTAATTTTAAAAGTGGCTTGTCTAGCCACGGAGGTAATGAACGTTTCTGCATACACAAAACAGATGCAAAAAATAATATTAAGAAGATGGATGGTCACCGCTATCGGCTATCTAAGACTACCGAATAAGGGGCAGCACTACTAACAAAACTCCGGCCAATCAAGTTGTCATACCCACCTACTTATGCTTAGTATTTATTCTACCAAATGTTCTTGCTTTCTCGGTCCAAATCAGGGACCCCGTGCTTTTTCAATCATTAAACTGTCTAACATTCTGATACATCCCTGCAACCGCGATGAAAAATGACAAAATTATATAGCTGAGTTATTCTAATGCCCACTTCAACTACAACCGTGCCTACTCAGTGACTAGCTTTAACCGGTGATGATCTAGAGATGAACTAGGTGATGAACTAGGGAAAAACGCCAATGGTGCCTATTTTCAAAAAATAGGTCCATAGTTCTGGTAAACGATTGGGAAGTATCGTCAAAAACCCAAGCTCACAGAACCACTGTGGAGCATATAGGCCGTGTATGAGATCTGCGGAAGACGCCTGTTTCCAAAAGGCAAGCACACCAAGCCAGAGCAGATATCGTATACTGAAACGACAGGTCACAAGATCCGCCAAAACAGGTCGCCTCTCATACTGGCTGTAAGCAAATAATTTGAATCCGATGTGGGTCTTAAGGTGATTCTGTCATTCCGTACGGGCGGCTTTATGGAAATACTAACCTCAATAACGTTGCACCGTTTTTATCAGCGCCCATGAAGTGAGCATACAACAGCGGATAGAATACTTCAAGCAGGTGCTTGGTCCTGGCAAATGGACCAAGTGGTTAGAGCGCCAATCTACTGACCGGAAGGTCCGTGGTTCGAACCCGACTTCTGCCTCTCGACTTCCCCTGTCTAGGCTTGGGCAACCTGGCAGTATCCTGGCCCTCGTGCCTCCTTCGTGTGGCATGGCAGCTTGGCACCGAAAGTCTTACAGCTGAACGATTTTTTTGGTCACGACAGGACACAGACGTTTGTATCGATGACCCCAGAATATCTTCATACAGCTACACACTGACCTACGAAAATGCTCAGAAGGCGATCTATAAAAAGGGCTCCGTGTTTGCACTGCGACTATCTTATCTGTACCAAAATTCACCCGTGGAACTTGGCCTTTGAATTGACAGTCTTCGCAGACCGAACTAATTTACTCGTGTTTCTTAGGGGGAATAATGAAAATAAGCTGGAACTTATGATGGTTTCATTGAAGCCTGTTACAATATTCTGCGTCTCTCCAATTTGATCCAGCGACGCAGATTACAATGACAAGTTCTCCCGCAAATTGAGGCTACCAAATGTTTCATCAGTTGCCACATCAACCGCAACGTACTGACAGCGGTTAAATCAATAATGAAGCAGCAATAAGTGGATTTTGGCCACAGGAGCTTGCGATACTTATTTAGGTTATTTTACAGGCGTAAATAGCTGATGCATGGAACGAAGACCAGATACACCGTACCAACGCAATGAAGTTTTAAGCAGGGCGCCTTTGCCGACGTAAAACTGGTCTACCCTAAAGTATTTGACATTTTGGGATCCACGCCACCTTACTCGTTCATGTCACAGCCAATATCACCAGTTTGAAAGTCAGTTCAACGGGCTTCTACTGCGTCGAAGCGGACCACGTTCAACGCGATTAAATCGAGCAGTCCTCGTTCTCTAGCGCGCACCCGTTCCGGGCATCATGTCCATTGGTCTCGACGCTTCACCGAATAATACTCTCCTCATTGCTGTGCTTTCTGGTATATAATGGTCTATGCTTTCCACACATTTATCACCATTTTCGGCCTTGTTCTTTCCGTATAACTGAACTTGCTATTACTTTCCCCCTGTATGGATACTTCTTAATATTTAGTTTCCCGCCGTCGTAAGAAACCGGGACAAATCAGCCTGATGCTCAGGATTCTGGTTCACTGACACAGGGAAGCTATTGTTCATCCGTTCAGGTACTCACTCTCCTGTTTTACATGCAAGTCGGTCATGCAGGCGGTCCTAGAACTAGAGGAGTGCCGTAACGAACATACCACTTAGTGATGGTATATATGAAATGTCATCCTCTCTCACGTTTTCAGATTGGGAGGCTCACGAGGGGGTAACCGGTACGCCCTGTGCAGTTAAATTATCCAAGTAATTCGTTATTGATCACACGTAATTCATTACGATATATATATATATAGGCTACACTGCCTGGAACTTCGTCCTACAAGGTGCAATCATGCCAGGAAGGTCAAAGGGGAGCATTCAGATCGAGAGCAGCAAGACCCCGTACTACGATTAACCGTGCTACGAGGCGGTCTGGGGGTAAAGCCCTACTGTCCTCTGCGACAGGAGTGTGAAGGCAGTAATGTGTTCTCCCGGGAGACCAGCATGTCCATATTTATGGGAGCAGCGATGCTGTCTTCCACAGAGGAAGGACGGGTTAAAAAAGGTCAGCCCAAAAAGACGATCGCCCAACGGTTGACTGTGACCACCGGCGGCAGTAATGCTCCCGGGAGACCAGCATGTCCATATTTATGGGAGCAGCGATGCTGTCTTCCACAGAGGAAGGACGGGTTAAAAAAGGTCGGTCAAAAAAGACGATCGCCCAACGGTTGACTGTGACCACCGGCGCATTATCCAATACAGTCAAAATATCATCATCATCATCATCATCATCATCATCATCATCATCATCATCATCATCATCATCATCA